>NC_139662.1:20314505-20332005 GCF_951799395.1 Argentina silus
TAGCCCTGCTTGCGACTTCTAAGTCAAGTCGTAGGCCTCGTACCATGAGGATGTCCTCTTGGTATAACGGTTCACATCTGTGGCATCCAAACAACAAGTCCCTGGTTGAAACCCAGCTGGTTACGTAAAAAATATAGGATGAATCATGAAGGAGGATGAATCTGACTAAATTCGATTTATTCCAAGAGAGCGTACAAAACATTGGCCTACTCTACCACACTTGCTGAACATTTCTGTAAATGTTTCACTAAGATATTGGTATTTTGATATTTGATACAATTGATATTGATATTTTATTTACAGTGATGTCAAAAGGTCGTTAAACGTCTTTCAGAACATCTATGAAGGCTGATGTCAGGTGAGATTGTCAGGTGGGATTGTGTAACACGTTGACAGACACTCAGGGAAAAGGCTTTTCATTGGCTCAGAGCTTAACACGTCATTGGGGATATCTACCAATGGACACTGGGGAAACCAAAGAGAATATACAGTACATCCCGAAAATATGCCCCTCCTCCTGAAAACATATGCTCTGGTGGTTCGCATTGGCCAACATATCTGCATATCAGTGTTCTCAATCTCCCAATAAGTATTCTGCCTGAAAGCAAATGTTTATGAAGATGCAAATGAGCAATTTGGGTCACTTATGTAACTGGAATCATTTGTGAGGCTGCAACAACAAAACTTCCAGAGCATCAAAGTAGCAAGGTTTTGGCTTTGGCTGCAATGAGAGCAATTGAAGCAATAAAATCACCACAGCACAACACAGTACGACACACGTGTCCCTAATAACACTGAGGATAGCATTTCTTAGCCTTTGCTCAGTAGGTTTGGGTGGAAATAGCTTACAGAATGTGAATGTCTGTGGCTGGTCCACTTTGTCACCTCTGCACAGGGAATTGGAAACACACAATATTAAGTTGAGATGCATGCTGCAGTGTTGTGATCAATGTTTACTGATTTTATCATGCTGTGCCTGCACCACGGAGGAGGGAGAGGATATCATATGAAACAATTTCCTGTGAAACTGAGCAGCTGTAGAAGAATGTTCAGCACTAAATTCTAGAACACTATCTTCCGTTAGAGGTCATTGCCAAGTTACAACTGTAATACAATTCATGAAGCGCTCTGGGGGTTAACGCTCGGGAAAAGCTAATTTATACAATTAATTGACCTTAGGTTTATGGGATACATGGACACACGCACGCACACACACACACACACACACACACACACACACACACACACACACACACACAAACACACACACACACACACACACACACACACACAGACACAGACACACACACACACACCCACACACACACACACACACACACACACACACACACACACACACACACACACACACACACACACACACACACAGGGTTTGGCATCCCTGTTATTTTGTGCTAAATTGGGGCTACATAGTTCAGTGTGTTCTGGCTAAAAGAGGAAGAAATCACCTATGCATTCGTCTGTGTGGCTGAAGTTGCGCCCGGGGCCTCCGGGGCGTCAGTGGAGTGTGCTGTGATTTGACAAGCCCGATGATGAGAGACACTGTAAATATCCAGCCCTCATGTGACTCACTGCATGGCCTCAAGGAATCAAACAAAAGGTCAACGTTTCCTGATGCCATTGCCAACAACTAAATTAAGTGACTTCATCCCTCCCTCATGCATCTGTCCCATTTTAGGAGATGGATACATTCAGCGTTGTTCATTGGAGGTGTTGCATCACACTCACACACACTGCTCACACACTTGCTCCGCCTTCCACAGGAACACACCACATGACGCACACATACACACGCACACACGGACACACGCACACACACACACGACGCACACATGACGCACACACAGACACACACACACACACACACACACACACACACACACACACACACACACACACTGCAATCCCTGTCTTTAACACACATAAAGACACAGGCACATGTGCGTACACGCACTCACACCCTCTGGGTACGTCTCATCATGCACATCACGTCTGACCATGACAACAGAGTCTGAACATACGTGTCTGTCTCCATGATTCCTCACATTCAACAAATTATGATTAGTATTCAATATCTCAACACACAGTATGCTAAATGGAATGACTTAGTTGGGGCTGAAAATGTAGGAGAGGGGGCAGCAAATGTGGCATTTCATGAGAAGGATTACAATATTGTATCCCCCCTTTCACTAAGACTCTCGCCTAAAAGACTGGCATTTTGGAGTTTCAAAGCTGCAGTAAAGGGACCAAGCCTAGGGCGTCTTTTTGGTGAGAGGTTTTAGATTAAACCCACACAGGTTGTACCTTTAAATCAAGTCATTGATGTATCTCATTCCCTGGTAAACAAATGCACATGTGAATGTCTCCAGCCTCTGAATCCAGCAGATGCTCATATAGAGTGCAAATATCCACATGAAAAAGCCTATCAATGAAGCAAGGCATGTGAATCAAAGGGAGAGTGTCAATAATATAACAATAATCACATTATAGATCAATCAAAAAATAGAATCAACAGCTATTGCATAAAAATGGAATTGCAATCACACTTACTCAAGGCGAACATAATTGCCTCAATAGGCTCCATTGTGTTGACCCCCCTTCCCACACAGACTCTCTCACATCCATTGGAATATATCCCGGTGTTTGATATTGGTCACTATATTGATTGAAATATATTGATTGAATGGACCAATCAATCTCTTCAATCAGTCACATGGGATGTGTGTGGTGCTGTTTACACTGCAGCTGGTTACAGAAACTCTTATCAAAAGCATCAAGGCCTTGGCCACACATGCAGAACTGCTAGGAAACTATTAGAACGGGAAAGCTAGATGCAAAGTGGTGAAGTTCCATATGCCACAATTTATGGTGAACAATTTTGAGTGCAAACAAAATCTGAGCTTTGGATCTCCTCCAATGGAATCTGATAAGATCAGTGCTCATAACTGCGAAGATGCTTCTTGATCATTTGAGTAAGTGTTTAATTCTCATGTTGGATGAGTTCCAAGGGTGATTGTCGCTTCTCAGATCAGGTTCATCAACCTAGCACGGCAGAGAGAATCGCCTTAACGAATAACACCCAAATGGAATCAGGTTCAACCCAGGTCAGGAAGAGGAACCACCCCTGTCTTCACATGAATGAACAGTCTCTGAGCCTAGCAGCACATTGTGGAGGAGGAGGAGGAGGAGGAGGAGGAGGAGGAGGAGGACACAGTTCCACCTTCATCTTCAGTGCTCCAACGGCACAGCTCTTAACTCAGTGTGTCAGTTGATTAGTCAATCAGCTGAGACTGCGACTACTGACATCTGGCACAGCTCCAGCAACCTAATTGTGGAAGAATCCTTAATTAAGCATCATGTGATGTTGAGAAGCACTGGGGGCCCGACTGTGGGCAGAGATTTCACCCAGCCAGTTAATTCAAATGCTGGGCATGCTTTTGGCACTTTTATGAAAAGATTTAAGGTGACAGCGACAAGAAGAGGAAGGGTTTTTTTTGGCAGGGGGGGGCGGGGGCGGGGGGGGGGGTGACTTGGCCTGCTTTCCCTAATCTCTTTAAGGGTGTAAATCAGGACTGTGTCCATATGTGTGTGTGTGTCATCAGCAATGTAACTATCCCAGTGTTTATACCAAAACACACAGGCATGCGTCAGTGTTGTGGCGCTCTGTGGATGCGTTCCTGTATGTTCAGTGTATGTGAATTGTGGGCTTCTCATACGAAGCCTATCCACCCACTTAATCCACTGTATCGTCTACTATCAATGATAACGCTGACCATGCTGATATAATTCTCATGACTATCGCCATCTATTTTCTTTCGCTGTAATTAGTAATTAGTGTATCTCCTCTCAAAGGAGGTTTTGAGAGGTTTGAGGGGTGGATTGGGATGGATTAGAGCTGACGTCAACCATACATGTAAATGTGCTTCTCCAAGCTTTATGTAAAAAACCCTGAATTGGGAGCTTAGCTGGGGAGTTTGTCCACATGCTCCAGCCCATTCTTGTCGGAGCTGGGAGGATTGCGTGGTCTCACTAATGGTTTGGAGGACCAGCTCGCTGAGCTTTGAAGCTGATAAACCTTTTAAAACCATGACGAATATTTTTCCCACAATTTTGCCGGAGGAAAAGGCAGAGAAGTGGAGAAGGTGCCAATCATAAAAATACAACAAAAAACCAGCCTTAAGAAACGTGTTCAAGAAACTGCCAAGGGAATGCCCCCGTGATTGTTTCACAATAATTAGACTGAATGATGCTTTACAAATGACTCTTTAAACATTCCTGGACCAGTTATGTTGTCTAACATTAGAGTAAATGCTACTGTAAGTCTGCAGCTCTTACAGTTCAGAGATTCGTAGGCCGGGTCCTGTTGTCCCAGGTCCTGATGGTATCAAGATGGCAGCCAGAAGCCAACATGGCCGCGGAGCATGCTTGGTTGAACATTGGCCGGTAAATATTTGCTGTGCAACCTCTGTGTCAGCCCCAGACATGGCTGCATGGCACAAGTCAGGCTGCAAGTGCGAGCCATCCAGTCAGTTTCCATAGTGATGCGGGTGAATAGAGGAGATTAGCAGGGCCAGTGTGGAGCGGAGAGATTGCAGGCTTCAGTTAAAACTCCCATTCAGACAGCTCTGTGTCTCTGCCCCTCCATGGAGCCCCTATTTGGGGATGATGACCCCTCGTCCTCCTCCCCACTCCCTCCTCTACCCTACAGCTGCAGCTGGATGTTGAGATACTGTTGAGGTTGTTGTCTTGTGGTTTACTGCGGCAGTGTCAACGAAAAAAAAATCACGATGTAAAGGATTATGAGAAAAGCAGCAGAGTAGTAGTGGTGTTGATGAAACCAGTTGTGCCTTTAATTAGTAATAGTTGTACTGTAGGTAGCAGTCGCAGTGATATTAGTAGTAGCTGTGGCACAGTTTAAATAGCAGCAGTAGTAATACTATTGACATAGGTTAACTGGTTAGCATTCATCAAAATACTTCTTATGGCAGTAATCTCCACTGTGTGATCTACCCAATCTTTGACACAAATGTGCATTTCTGAAGGATTTCTGGGGAGCCTACAGATATGTTTTCTAACCTTCACAACCTTAATCTTTGCCATTAATGGAGTTTTTGTAGAAGTTAATTAAACATTTTCAATAGTAGCAGAGCAGCAATCCCACAAGAGAGAGTTGTACAGAAGAGGGAGACTGAGACCGATTATGCTGTTGCCTAGCAACACGTGTACAAAATCTGAAGCGATTTAGTGCCCCCATACTGGTATATGATGGAGGTCATATGTTTACTAAACCCACATAAACGTGTGTTGGCTGTCAGATATGATTGTGGATATTTCTAAACTCAAGGGTCTATCTCGTTGCTGTTACAGTACGCACGCGAATATGCCGATGCTAACAATGTAAAACACCGCTTTATGATGACTGACTTAACTTCACGGATATGCTGAGGCGGGATTGATGTTTCCTTTTGAATTAATGACAAACGTTGTATCAAATTGCTTATCAACAGAAAAAGCCAGTCATCTGCAGCAGAGGGATTTGACTCATTTGCATTTAAGGTGAAATCAGAGCCAAGAAATGCTGGAGACTGAGAGCGCAGGCTGCACAAATCTGATTGACGGTTCACTCAATATTCCTCGAATTTTATTGGTCAACCTACATATCCTTGCTCCTTGCATCTCAGAGTTCACCACTATTGAAAGCAATGCCAAAAAACAGTACCGGCAATGCCAAAATAGTTTAGATAGCATAAAACTATCCTCAGCAGTGTGTCTGTGTGTATGTGTGTGTGTGTGTGTGTGTGTGTGTGTGTGCGTGCGTGCGTATGTGTGTGTGTGTGTGTGTGTGTGTGTGTGTCTGTGTGTCTGTGTGTCTCTGTGTGTGTGTGTGTGTGTGTGTGTGTGTGTGTGTGTGTGTGTGTGTGTGTGTGTGTGTGTGTGTGTGTTAGGCGAGACGGAGCTCCTGAGGTATCCAACTTCACAGTAATTTAGGTCATGCTAAACAAATGCTTTACTGGAGGAAGCACAGACAAATAGGAGCATCTCTTCTTGAGGTGATTTCTGTCTCTTCGAATGTGTGGGCTGGTATCACCAATACCAGGGAGTATACTGTCTCTCATCTGAAATAATATGTAACTCCTGATTCCTATTTCTAACGGGGACGATGTACAAATATTGTACACTCTGTACATTGTATGCGCTGAAACTACTTTCATGGACGTTTTCCAGCAGTGTTTTCCGGCTACCAACATAAGATGTTTTAGCATGTACATTTTCACCATCAAAAACAACATATACTGAGATGTGATCTTTCGGGTTTTTTGTACGGAGAAAAACAAGTCTGCAACAATATGAATAAAATATGTGGATTGCTTATGATTAGCATACTAATGACTAATCATCATGCTAATCAGTTCATTTGTGACCTCAAATTGCAGATTGTTGGAAGGAAATACAGGGCCAGGAAAAAAAATCCACTCAAAACAACGATGCTCTGATCTCACATAAAGTAAATATCAATAATAAAAAACAAATAGTGATGTAAACAGGTAGTTCAAACATCTGCAGGAACATTTATCTAAATAGTAATCAAATGCACTGATGTTATACAGGCGTCTTCAAGAGGACGGAATTATGTAACTGCAGGAGGAGCAGTCTGTTCATGATGGATGGATCAATCCTCATGAATGTTTCTCATTAATTTTTGCCTTTTAATATTTGTTTATCTCTTTCTCACACACACATTTTATTTCATCTTTCATAGTTAATGTAATTTTTGTCAAAATGTTTAAGACAAAGCCATTTTTTCCTGTGTTTATCATGTACACAGTGCATCGTTGCATTATCCTTGTTCTTTCATGCTTAATTTGAATCAAAAACACAGGCAATATCATTGACTAATTGAATTAAAAAATGTACCTACAGTATGTGAATCTGTAGTGTCAATATTAAGAGGTGTTTGTACATTTTGGGAAATTTTCATGAGGGAAAACATTGCTTAGAAAATAGGATTTTCACTATTTGAGGGGATTCACAAAAACGTCAGCAATTTCACTTTTGACACGAACACAACTTTTTCTTTCCTCACTAAATATAGTAATATATGCTGATATTATTATAAATCGATATTAATTTGTTTTAGATGTTGCAAGCTTAGCTTAGAACTACGGTAATATTTTACTACAGTGTGTCAGTCTGCTAAGAATATCTGGAAATTATTTAATATTAAATGCCATAAGATCACATACACATTTTGGTCCACTTTAAATCTACTGAATTTATTGTAGTCTGCAGTTTTAGGATCAGAATGATGATAGCAAAAAAATGAACATCTTGAGAAAATCCTATTTCACTGTTCACTGATCCTACTGCACATGCATGTTTTGGTACACACTGCTTACAGACTTGTGATTTATTAAATGGCTGCTGGAAAGAGGTGCACAAAACCTCCCGATATTACTTATATCCAATCATCTAGAAGAATCACATAGACAAGCCCTAAGAATCAAGCAAATGAATCTAAGGGCTCCGCATATTATCCCAGAATCCCGACCTAATGGAGCACAGAGGAGTCATGGTGTGGAACACATAGGCTTCTGAAAATGGAACGCTCAGGGCTCGCAGAATGGAACCTACGGAGCTCTGATCAGAGAATGAAAAGCACAGGGTTCAGAGGTCATCTGGCGGACCAGACGTGTGTCACCAGCCATTGACATGTCTCTGTGTTCCATCAGCAGGTGTATAAATATGTGTCATGTTTCACACTCCATGTCCGGAAGGGAAAGCTACCCAGATGGGATTTTAAATGCTACATTTCATGTGGTATCATTTAGTGGGTTAGTTCACCCCTCATTGGTTTCCCATCTGGTGCCCTCTCAGGCTCTCTGGCTGCCTGTGTAGGAAGGAAACGTTCACACTATACTCTACTCGATTGGCACCATGCCCCTGATCTCACTGTCACACCACTTCTAGGAATTTATACTCTACAGTTATCACACTCACAGTACTACCATGTAGGGACATGAGAAACATGTGTGTTCGCCTGTCTGCGCCACGTAACTTCATGGTATGGACAATATGATGTAGAGTATATGGATAGATATTAAAGGTATGATGTTATACAGGTGAAGGGCAATGGTGATAACTTCTGATACTTTGTTGTTGTTGGGTTTTTTGTCATTCATGAGGCTTGTTGATTTATGATCAAACCAAATTGGACACAAAAAACACAGAAAAGTGCTTCGCTAACAAACACATAATACCTGTCAGCCACAATCTCAGTTATACAATTTCTTCTATTTTGTTTACCTTTTGTCTCTGACCCAACATGAGGGGAAAACATCATTGAATTACTGGTTTTCAACGTCATGATAAAGTTGTTCTCTTATGACAGGATACTTTTGATACAGTTTATTTCTAACCACATTGCATCAAAGTAAAAACAATAGTGTTATACTTACCACCAAACTGAACAGTTGTTGTAATAAAGAAGTCCAAATAGGATCATGGTGTTTTCTTTTTGTCTTGCTGGTTACTTGAGGAAAAAGACAACAATCAGTTCAGAATACTTCAGCTCACACTCCGTTTGGCTTGCTGTTCACACTTTTGAGACAACCCCATCTGTAAAAAATCGTCTGCAGCTTGAATTCTCCGGCTTGAAGGCACACATTTATTTGAATTTGTGAGTTAAATGGTTCTCCATTGGGTGTGTTTATTCCTCTCACATGAGCCCTTCATTTCTGGAGACGGTTACAGGCAGAGTTAGACAATCAGCGCGTGCCCCCTCCCTTTATTGACGGACCCTAGTTATCACATTTGCCAGAAAGCAGACATCCGCTGACTGGCCTCACCGTCCATATATGTGGCTGTTTGGAATTGTGTTACACCTTATACCTCCAATGTTTGCATTTAGCCCCCGATTTAATTACATTTAATTTTAGGATGGTTGGGGTAACAGACTCTGACATGGGGGCTGAGAGCGAAATGTGTTGAAAACCGTGACAGTTAAGAAACAAGCACCCAGTGTAAAATATACGCGTGATCAAAGTAAAACATAAATCTACAAAATGAGTTAGTTTACTTTAGCTAGTTGTCCCTTTCCACCCAAAAATGTGTTGACATTGGGGAAAGAAACTTATTTATTTATGATGAAGGCTTGTATGAGCCGAGTCTGTCCACTGCTTCACAATTTATCATTTGCCAAGTTGTAAAACAGTGAAAACAAATTTGAAATCATGAAATATTGAGAAAACATGCTCCAGTGCGATGTCAGTGTTGTATGTGTTCACGGAGAAGGAGGAGGAGGGAGGGGGGGGGGCGACTTTCAGATGACATTGACGCTATGTAGATGGGAGTTGAGAACGTTTCTGCTTGTTGACGTTAGACAGTCGCACAAGGCGAAGCGGCTGCTGCTCGTGTTGATTCAAGCACCTCGTCAGCACCGCGCGCCGCTGGACAGCTCCCCGCAGCGGGATACGTGCGCGCTCTCCTCTAGGACACTTTTGGCGCTTGGTCCAAGTCTTTTAATGGAAAGAAAATATTTTTATGTTCCAAGTAAAACTGGAAGTTTACAACTTCAGGGGGAATCTACGGATACCTCGTTTCGAGATTTGTGGCAGGCAGCACATCCTCGGTGGCAGGGAGCGCACATTAATTGTGAGTAAATTGGCGGCTTTGATGTGTGTGAATTCCATAAATGCGTAATTGCAGTGTTAAATAAATTGAAATACGCGACACATTTATGGTCTGTGAAAACTCGTGATTGAAGCTGTCAGTATGTTGTCACTGTAATGACTTTATATAATAAACAGTCCCAACCATGTGTTATAGCCAATTAAATTCAGCAGCTCTGCACACTAATTGAACGGTGCACATACGCACATACATTTACATGCATACATTTTTAGTATTCGTTTAAGAGTGCATTTGGTTCTCTATCCATCGAAAAGATTGGAAGGCTATTTCTGCAGCCTCATGCGTAAAGCTTTACGTTTTGCCCATTCCTTTGTCTCCACAATGCAATTGTGTTCCAGTTTGTTTGAGACATTGCTGTCTGTTTTCCTGTCGACTAAAAACAGTGCATAAGATGGTCATTAAGGCGACCTGCATATGTGAATTGTACAGTGTAATTGTTGCTCATAGGAGGTATGCATATCTAATCCTCGAATTTTATATTGCGATGTTGCGTCTCGCGCGTGAGGTGCACGTCTTGGATTCTAAACAATGTCTCAAAGTTTTTTTCTTTGCAAATTATCCCGCATTCGGTCATATAGTAGCTGATCGATTGTATTCAATAGCATATTTTCTCTGTATTTTTCATTTGTGTGCTAATTTGATTATGATAATATTGGGAATGCAATGCATAACCAGTCTACGTAGAACCCATCGTCGGCGTTTTATTGGGGTTTTTCTTAGCATTGTTGTGCCTCGCAACCTGAATGCAGATGCCTAGAGAGATGGTGATTGTTGTCAAGTGCGCTCGATGGATCTTACGCAATTTTATTTTCAGTGGGGAAAAAAACACAAACAAGTATTTGTTGAGTCATTCAATTGCTTGTACAAAATATCTGCGTTTTATTATCTCCGTGTAATATTTTTCTCTCCGATTGCTGTCACATACTGGGGCTAATCAAATGTAAATGTCATCATGTTGTCTCATCAATTTCCCAATTTGAGTGTGCCCTCACATACCGACCAATTACTCTATCCAACGATTCCAGGTTAACGGCAACAGACGAGCCGTGTCCCCATAGTCTTCAGCTCATCCAAACATTTGGTCCAAAGGTTTGGTAAGAAACCGCGAAGCTGCTGTCTACGTGGACTGGTGCTGAAGCCCCCCGTTCGACTGCCAGGACCTCTGCCAAATCCAGAGACATGGCGACGAACGGCACCAAAACGGATGGACAAGTAACAGAACTCAACGAAGTGGCAACTAATGACAAACCCAAGTCGTTGGACGTGAAAGGCGAAAAGAGCAAAAAGGATCTTCCCGAAAGAGAAACATGGAGAGGAAAATTTGATTTCCTCCTGTCGTGTGTAGGTTATGCAATTGGACTGGGCAACGTATGGAGATTTCCTTATCTCTGTGGGAAAAACGGTGGAGGTAAACAATGTTTAAAAAGTCATATACGCTTATTCAACTCTTCGGTGTGCGCTTTGACTATTTCGAGCGCTTAATTATTGTGTGAAATGAAGAGAGTGAATACCACAATGTCCCTTGTGTAAGAGCGCAGACGGGCACATTAATAACCTAATTTAAAGTGATTCCAATTAGCTTCGACAGCGGGTTGTGAGCAACGTTCAAATTGCATATGTGCCGTTTTATACTGTCATGTAGGCTGTTTCATTTGATTTTGATTTTGATTTTGTCCATCCAGGAGCCTTCTTGATTCCCTATTTCTTGACCCTCATATTCGCTGGGGTCCCCTTGTTTCTGCTGGAAACCTCCCTTGGCCAGTACACTTCAATTGGCGGGCTTGGAGTATGGAAACTGGCTCCCGTGTTCAAAGGTATATCCGTTAGGGCCTGCTCATGCAATGCTGTTTTTGTGTTAGCTATAAAGGTGTTATTGTGAAAATCCGAAATCAAAGGCCCCTCCAAAAAAAAATCATGCATGTTTTAAAGCATCAATATTCATGATGTAGCATGACCCCTATAGTGCACCATAGCTTTGTTGTGTGTGGTTATTGTGGCAATGATGGTCATCAGGCACGACATTACAAAGCTTTATGCTCTATGTAACTCTCTCTCATTTTATTTGATAGTTTGAATATTCTGGGGCATATAAGGATTCAAAAATCTGATCCATTTCAATGATAGGTGTTGGCCTGGCAGCAGCTGTCCTGTCCTTCTGGCTTAATATATACTACATTGTCATCATTTCCTGGGCCATTTACTACCTGTACAACTCCTTCACCACTGTAAGTATTGTACTGTTAACTCATACAATTCACATGGGAATGAAACCAACACATGTTCAGCTTTGCTTTCTGCTCTCTGAGGAATGTAACATGTTTGGTGATGTCATGTCAATATCTCCCAGTGTGTCAAGAAAAAAAACGAAAAAAAACCCAAACATGATCCCTCTGTTTTTCAGGATCTTCCATGGAGTTCATGTGACAATCCATGGAACACAGACAAATGTTACTCCAACTACAGCATTCCAGACAGCACCAACCTTACCAGTGCAGTGTTGGAGTTTTGGGAGTAAGATATTGGCTGCTTTCTTTTGCTTTTCAAAACAGCCCGACATTACAGTAGCCTGCATGCCTCCTTCAGACACACAAAGGCAAGCCCCTTTTCTGCACAGCATTCTCCATGTGTGTATAATAGTCTTATTGTTGCTTGCTCTGACCTCCCAGGCGCAACATGCATCAAATGACCGATGGCTTGGAAAAACCAGGCCAGATTCGAATGCCACTGGCTATAACATTGGCTATTGCTTGGGTCCTCGTGTACTTCTGTATCTGGAAAGGGGTGAGCTGGACAGGAAAGGTAAGAGATGGGGTTTCTCTTGCATTGATATCCAATGAAGGTCCAACGTGTGACAGATATGCAATATTAATCATTCTCATATCACCTCATCAATCATTTAGATTGCAGTGAGTATTGTCTGGATTGATTTTAGAATGAGAGGAGGGGCATCAAACACCCATGCTCGGTAATCATATTCAGGGTCATGGTGCTTCTCAATCATTCTAATTCTCCTGGTACAGTATGTATACAAGATGTGGATTAATGATATGAGGAGGAGCAAACCACCCCTGTGAAATCTGGTTTTGTCCTCTCCCCTCAGTTTGAGCAATTTTCCTCCCTGGTGCTGCTACATTTCGAAAATCGAATGTGTCATGTGACCATGGCAAATAAAATTTGTTGTGGTCGAATAATGCCCCCCCGTCCCCCCCGTCCCCCCCGTCCCCCCCCTCCCCCCCCCTCCCCCCCCTCCCCCCCGTCCCCACCGTCCCCCCCGTCCTACGGGGAATAATAAAAGCATAGCGAGGTGACGTTGAATCAAATTGAAGCTTAAATGAATTTTCTGACTGGATTTCTGTTTATTTCTTTTCTATTCTTGTCGCTTCTCTGTGAGAGATTCAAGGGAGAGAAAGCCAGCATTATTGTATTCTCTCATGAAATGGTCCTTTGTTTGAGTGACTGAATTGCAGTCACTGTGAATTCACTGTATGAATCGAATGGTGGATACTGTAGCTGATCTGCACCCCACAGTAGCAATGTGTAAAATGTCGTCCTTGCTGATCATGACCCGTTGACTATGTTTTCTAGGTGGTTTACTTTTCGGCTACCTACCCCTATTTCATGTTGTTCATTCTGTTCTGTCGTGGGGTAACACTACCTGGAGCGAAAGAGGGAATTCTGTTCTATGTCACCCCTGACTTTCAAAAACTCAAAGAATCTGAGGTAATGTTGTCTTGTTCTATAAGATAAACCTTATAAATCACTATAAATAGCCTCCCTTTTCAAATGGCTAAGTGGTTTTCTTCCTTTGTCAGGTATGGCTGGATGCAGCCACCCAGATCTTTTTCTCTTACGGATTGGGACTAGGGTCACTGATAGCTCTTGGCAGCTATAACACTTTCCATAATAATGTTTACAGGTAAGATTACTACTGCGCTACGGAATGGCAAGATAATGTATCAGAAAAAGATAATGTAAAAAAAGATAATTCACCTGAAGAGGCAGCTGTGTTTAACCCATTAAGAATAGGTTGTGCTACTGATCCCTGAAGTAACACTGTTGGAGGCCCTTATTAAAGGCTGTTTACAGTGAGATGCCGAGATGCATTTGACAATTTAATAATCAATGCAGTTTTCCAATTTATGACCAATTGAAACAAGAGTACATTGGGCTTTGGGTCTGCATGCATAGCATAGCATATCCAGAAAGACAAATAAGGCTACAGTCCCAAAACCTCTGCCTCTATGGCTCATCCATGGCTCTGGGTCACACAAATTGCTCAGCAGTTACATAATCATAAAGCCTCAACTTGCATTAATTTCAATTTGCTTGTTGTTTATTAATGGCATAGTAATACCTGGCTATAGGCCAAGCTTTGTACCATACAATTAGCTTTGTAAATAACGGGGTTTTTTGGCAAACTCTCTTTTGTAAACAGGGACTTTGTATCTATTAGCAATTTGACATCACATTATTTAAAATCATGGAACTCTTTAACATGTGCAAAAAATAAATAATGTATTGTTCCCTACTGGAAATTTGCACAAAACAAGACAATTCCATTATTTTATTGCACACCACACATGGTCAATGCAAATACAAGCAGGGAAAGGTTTTCCTCTCAGCATTAACAAGAAAAGCTCTCTCTCTCTCTCTCTCTCCTGAGGAGGCGCTTTTTAGGAATATATGATACAGGACAAATGACAAATCAAGCTAAGCTCTGACAACAGTACTTTTCATGTTTCCTCTCCCCAGAGACTCCATCATTGTGTGCTGCATCAACTCCTTCACCAGCATGTTTGCTGGCTTTGTCATCTTCTCTATTGTTGGCTTCATGGCCAACGTGACAAAGAGGCCTATCGCAGACGTAGCAGCTTCAGGTAACTCTATGCTTCCCCTGTAATCACACGCACACACAAAGGGGTGAAAAGACGTTTCTTCTGAACTGCTGCTGCTCACAGCATTCTAAATCTCCTCTGATTAGAACTCCGCCCCCAGTCGTACTTCCTCACAAACACTCCGTCGGAATTGTTCTTTGTGACACGCAGGTCCAGGCTTGGCTTTCCTGGCCTACCCGGAGGCTGTGACGCAGTTGCCCGTGTCTCCACTCTGGGCCATTCTGTTCTTCTCCATGTTGCTTATGCTGGGGATTGACAGTCAGGTAAGGCCGTGTGAAATGTTCTACTCAGGGTCTGACCTCGGAGATACATCTCACGCCACCTTTCTACGCTCCCTCTCTGCATGATAAGTGTGCAATTTGCTCCCAGTGGACAGACGCAGCTGAGCTTTGACTTATGCTGTCAAGATGTTTTAATGCAACCATATCACCTTAATCTGCCCTCGGGTCTATTGTTCCCATGCTTTTAGCTTGTGTATGATATTTTGGCTAGTGTAAGGTCACTGAGTCCAGAAACATGACACTAAATGCAGCTGCAGCCCCCACCACCACCACTGTCCACCCCGCCCTTTGGTACAAAATTATAATTATTAGACCTTGCTCGAACTGTTTCTCAAATGTCAAGCTATCTAATTTTCTAAGTTCACATGGCACTGCTCTTTTTTGTGACTGACCTTTAATTTGAAATAACTGTATACACACATTGTAGTTATTACCAAGATGGATTCCAATATGAGGATTCTAGCATCTAAGTAGCTTATAGAAAATTGCTGCTTCTTGAAATTTGCAGATACGTACATCAAATAATGACTGCTCCATTTCTTTGGTCATTTAACAATATTATCATGTTATTGTCAATTAATTTCTTAGCAAATTAAAGCCCAAACAGCAGCAAGCCTTCAATCTACCCCACAGAAACACATATTATTACTATTGCCTTACATAGCAATGTGCAGTCAGTATTTCCCCATCACACCTGAGTGTCCCCCATTTTGTCCACCAGTTCTGCACTGTGGAGGGCTTCATCACGGCTCTGGTGGATGAGTTTCCCAGGGTGCTGAGGGGCAGGCGAGAGCTTTTCATTGCAGCTGTCTGCCTGGTGTCCTACCTGATCGGCTTGTCCAACATCACACAGGTACCGTGCTGCTCAGCCCACCAGATCCAGAGTTACCTCTCTATTGCATATGGATGCTAGAATGTCTACGAACAATCTGACAAGAGGGATCAAACTTACGCATTTAATACCACATGAAAAAATATGATGTTTAGGGTAGTCAATACTGTTTGTTTGTAGATGTTTTCTTCTTTTGGAGATACTCTAAGTTGGGATCATAATGATATTTGTGTGGCATTCAATGGTAAATAAATGCCTTGGTATTGACTTAATAATTACCTGGGGGAAATGCAGAGTTACTTAATAATACTTAATAATAACCTATGAACTTACTTAATAATAACCTATGAACTACTTATTTGTGTCATTGGGATCACTACCAGGTACCATTTAAGTACCCCTTGTAACAACATATGTACCTGGTAAATATACGTCGTGAATGAAAGTGCTGCCGATATCTGCAGTATTGGCTCTTTGTGTGACACATCAGTCTCTTCTCTGTTATCAGGGTGGCCTCTACGTGTTCAAGCTCTTTGACTATTACTCAGCCAGTGGGATGTGTCTGCTCTTCCTGGTCTTCTTTGAGTGCATCTCCATATCCTGGTTCTATGGTTGGTACCAGCAGAGCATGTACCAGCAGAGCATGTACAGTAGCTACTTATCGCTGTATAGAGTACATACCGAGAAAAAAAAAAAAAAACAGTTTGACAAAATGATTGACACATATTGTATATTGCACTACCTGTAAATACTGTTCATTGCACTTTCTGCTATTTTGCACTTCTGGTTAGACGCTAACTGCATTTCGTTGTCTCTGTACTTGTACTCTGCACAATGACAATAAAGTTGAATCTAATCTAATCTAATCTAATCAGTGATGTATGAGAAACTAAGACAAGATGGTAGCAAATTGAAAAATAAAAGAACTAAAAGGTCTCGTTAACTACGAGGGTTCAATGATAGAATAACCTCACACCTGTGCGGAGAGACAGGGCAGCTTCAAATGCTTTGTCCTCAAGTGTTCTGCCTCACCTTGCTCATCAGAATGCGTGGCAGACCAGCGGTACATTGGAATAAATTAAATAGGAATATTTTGATCCTGGATTCATTTGTCTCACAGGTGTGAACAAGTTCTGCGAGAACATCGAGGAGATGATTGGCTACAAACCCTGTTTATGGTTTAAACTCTGCTGGGTTGTGTTCACCCCTCTCATCGTAGCCGTAAGTACAAACACACAAACCCATCCAGTGCATCCATTAAGAATGGCATGGAAAAATAAAAACAACAAATGACGTCAATATCACCTGCCTCAGGCAGTTCAGACTGAGACAGACATGCCTGAAAGCAGTGGTGTCAGGACTGACAATGACTGTCGCCTGTCTCCCACAGGGGGTGTTCCTCTTCAGCGCCATCTCCATGGTTCCCCTCACCTTGAACAACTACGTGTTCCCAGCTTGGGGCCAGGGAGTGGGCTGGCTCATGGCCATGTCCTCCATGATCCTCATCCCAGGCTACATGGTCTACATGTTCCTTGGCCTAAAGGGCACCTACAAAGAGGTAACAGGACGTTGCAGAGACTTCCAAGTGATCTGTGTGGCTTCTTCTCCTGCTTCTTTAAGGGCCAAAGGATCCGTCTCATTTGACTTTGTCATTCTGTTGATGTTTCAAGTATGAATTGCCGGGATTAAATCAGGACGCAAATGACGAGTGAAGAACAGATCCTTTCTGTTGTGAGCCTGTTTGTTCCTCTTTGAGCCTGTTTGTGACACGTTGCTTAGTT
>NC_139662.1:20342005-20437005 GCF_951799395.1 Argentina silus
GAGAGAGAGAGAGAGAGAGAGAGACACACACACACACACACACACACTCACACACAGAGACACACACACACACACACACACACAGAGAGAGAGAGAGAGAGAGAGAGAGAGACACACACACACACACACACACAGAGAGAGAGAGAGAGAGAGAGACACACACACACACACACACACACACACACACACACACACACACACACACACACACACACAGATACACCGAGAGAGACACAGAGGAAGATGGAAGACGTGAAAAGCGAAACGTTGCTGCTCATATTGGCATTGGGTCACTTTCCTTATTAAGGCTGCTCAGTCAAGCAGCTGTAACATGGGCCCTAACGAGCCAGATAATGAGACATGAGAATGCCCCTTAGTGACGGTTCAACATTTATCCACTGCTCCATGCCCAAACCATACAAATCCTCTTCTGTGTCAGTAGTTACGGAGGAAAAAGATGTGTATCATTACATGGCAGTGCTGATCTTATAAGACATGAAAAATGTGGTTGCTGGCTAAGAAAATAATATTTGCTTACTTTATTTGACTGATCATTTGTTCATCGTAATTGGGAGCAATTAATTATCTTGTGGAAAAATCTGCAAGGGCAAAATCATGCCATTGCACAGCAGATGGGTTTCATAATCAATCATTCAAACAAGGATTAATAATTCAAAATTGGACGAGAATTATGTGTCTCGTCTCATATGAGAATGGCCTTTATCAAACACCATACGGTCCATAAACATCTTTTATTACATTCTGCTAATAGGCTTCTCTAATGTGGATTACAAAAAAGGTCAAAGACGTAGTCATACTGAACCAAGCTGATTCAGCAAGACAAACATGGAGCTTCTCTCCGATGAAAATTTAAAAAAAATGATGAATAGAATCTTGCCAAATCAATGTTGCACACATGCCATACAAAGGAGGCCTAGCAATAGGGAGTTAGGGAAGGAGCAATTGGCATGTGGTGGTGGTGGTGGTGGTGATGGTGGTAGTGGTGGTGGTGGTAGTAGTGGTGATGGTGGTGGTGATGGTGATGGTGATGGTGGTAGTGGTGGTGGTGGTGGTGTGGAGGTGGTGGTGGTAGTGGTGGTGGTAGTAGTGGTGGTGGTGGTGGTGGTAGTAGTGGTGATGGTGGTGGTGATGGTGATGGTGGTAGTGGTGGTGGTGGTGGTGTGGAGGTGGTGGTGGTAGTGGTGGTGGTAGTAGTGGTGGTGGTGGTATTGGTAGTGGTGGTGGTGTGCAGTGGGGATAATGGTGGTGGTGATGGTGGTGGTGGTGGTAGTGGTGGTGATGGTGGTGGTGTGGAGGTGGTTGTGGTGGTAATGGTAGTGGTGGTGGTGGTGTGCAGTGGGGATAATGGTAGTGGTGGTGGTGGTGGTGGTGGTGGTGGTAGTGGTGGTGATGGTGGTGGTGGTGGTAGTGGTGGTGGTAGTAGTGGTGGTGGTGGTATTGGTAGTGGTGGTGGTGTGCAGTGGGGATAATGGTGGTGGTGGTGGTGGTGGTGTGGAGGTGGTTGTGGTGGTAATGGTAGTGGTGGTGGTGGTGTGCAGTGGGGATAATGGTAGTGGTGGTGGTGGTGGTGGTGGTGGTGTGGAGGTGGTGGTGGTGGTGGTGATGGTGGTGGTGGTGGTGGTAGTGGTGCTGGTGGTGCTGGTAGTGGTGGTGGTGATGGTGGTAGTGGTGGTGGTAGTAGTGGTGATGGTGGTAATGGTAGTGGTGGTGATGGTGGTGGTGGTGGTGGTTGTGATGGTGGTGGTAATGGTAGTGGTAGTGATGGTGGTGGTGGTGGTGGTGGTGGTGGTTGTGATGGTGGTGGTGGTTGTGATGGTGGTGGTAATGGTAGTGGTAGTAATGGTAGTGATGGTGGTGATGGTGGTGATGGTAGTGGTGGTGGTGGTGATGATGATGGTGGTGATGATGGTGATGATGATGGTGATGATGATGGTGGTGATGATGGTGATGATGATGGTGGTGATAATGGTGATGATGATGGTGGTGATGTTGGTGGTGGTGTGCGGCCCACTGATGTTGAGACGGCCTGACAGGTTGTGTTTGTGCTCATTGGAGAACTGTTATCCGTAGTGACCACATTGTCTTCCCTTCCCTGGGCCGAGGTTACGCCATTGCCAGCAGTCCACATGACACAGTGGATGAGTCTCCACCATGGCTGAGGCCAGAGACACCCATCAGGTCAGTCCTCCGAAGGTAATTCACAAGTCCTCACAAGACCCCCCCACTGAACCGATACTACAGTTCTCAGTCACGTGGTGGTGGGGGGGGCACGTGGGGGGTAAATCACGGCGTTGGATCTCAATGTTTCCCCCCTCATTTTTGACCCATAGTAGGGGTCGTGGCTGTGTTTGGAAATGACGTGCTCTGTAATCGGGTGTGCTGGGCTGTCAGCTCAGGGTGCATGATCTTGCCAGCATGACTCAAGTCTGCCCGTGAGCCGCTTCCTGCGCCTGCGCAACCACTCCAGTTGCCTGTATGATCTATTTTAGATTCTCTTGCCCAAGGATGTGTGCGCATCCTCACAGCAGAGAGCCACAGAGAAGAAGAAAAAAAGGAGGGGGTGGGGGGTGGTGGTGGTGGGGGGGGGGATAGATAATGTTCAAATAATCTACAGGCAATCATGCAAATTCCCTGTCCGCCGTACACCCAGGGACATTGCAGATAGCAGCGCAGCCTCTACATCCACATCAGCCACCAGCTAATTTGGAATTATGCAAACGGGGCGAATGAGATCTCTATCGGCCAATGGCACGAGCCTACATGTAGACTACACGTAGTGTGTTTGCCTGCGTGTGTGACAGTGAACGGCCCACTCTTCCGTTCACCTTTTAGAAATGACTCATTCATCCTATGGGATTAATAGTCACGGAACAGGACGCCCGTGCTTGTCGCTGAAGTGTATATCCAACTGCACTTCATTGGTTCATTAGTTTTGAACTGTTTGAACTGAATGTACAAGACACTGGGGACCGATATCTGTCGTGACCATGTCAGCTACAGAGCAGCTACAGTCCATCCTGTTACAGTGATAACAGGGAACAGGGGCTGAAGACCAGTCCTCCATCGCCAGCACAGATGTCAGGCTCCTTCTGGCCTTCGCACTCTGAAGGGGCCAAGCCTGAATTTGGCGTGACCCTGAAGTGTCGTATTGATTTAGACGCTGTTCTCCATGTCTGCTGCCAATGTGGCCTGATGTCTACGCCGGGCTGTGCTCTGTCTGCCATTGGTTTTGCATAAACGGGGAAATGAGGATCTCCTCTCAGTAATCCCAGAGGAGCAGGCTTCCTTGGAAGGCTTGGCGTAGTGGGAGCAGTGGCATTGTGGTTGTTCAATGGTTGGCTCTAATCTCGTGGAGGCAGGGGTCTGTTGGAGGGGCTTTAGAGCAGCTTTGAGCCTGAGGGGCAAGAGCAACAAAATCGAAGGGATCTTGCTCTCCCAGTTAAAAGATTTGGGTTATGAAGGGTGTTGGGCAAATTCAAAATTGCCAAACTGAAGAGGCACTGGCTATGCTATGTTGTATTCATGAAACCCATTGAAATGAGGACATCCAGAAGATTTAATTTCAATGATGAAATGTAACAATAAATGTGTTAATCCTACATGATACCACTGCATGGTTGTTTTGTTGCCAAATACATTGTTTACAAAACTGCTATATTCAGCAATCCTACCAAATGCAAAACAGGAAGCAGAGATATACATAGTGAATGAGACCTATGGTATTCTACCACTTTCATCATCAAATGTTCTGTCACCTGCAATTGTTTCAGTAGAAAACACATGTACAAATAAATAAGAGATTTAGTATTATGAATTCAAATCAGTCTTCCCAGAGTGATGATGCACATTT
This sequence comes from Argentina silus, assembly GCF_951799395.1. Taxonomy (NCBI): domain Eukaryota; kingdom Metazoa; phylum Chordata; class Actinopteri; order Argentiniformes; family Argentinidae; genus Argentina; species Argentina silus. Next base: position 20,345,877 of record NC_139662.1, read on the forward strand.
CTTTGTTTGGACTCTGGGGAAAAGAAGGAGTTCATTGGTGCAGTCTCTACAGCGATTCAACACTGCCATCTGGTGGCTTGGAATAAAATGTGAGCTTTCTCAAGACACCAGTAATTACCCCGGACCTGCTGCTAAATTGTCCAGATTTGGGTGATTGGTTTTCATTCATCCCAGTGTTGTCCACTTATGTCAGGTGTGAAGCAGGTACGTCCAGAGGTGTTTAGGGGGGGTGCCAGTGTTCAAAATAATCCAAGACCAGGATGCAGGATCCAAACCACTTATTGCCATTAGTTTAATTTCCAATAGGCCACATCATGTGCACATACTGTTGAGGAGAGGGATGAGTTTCCAATGAGGGTTAAACACCTTTTGGGAAAAAAAGGTTCTTTCCCACGGTCTAAATGTGTCACTGTTCCCAAGGGGCATAGTTAAGATATCATCATTTAGAATAATAACCAGTCATGGAAATGCAATAAAATATTTCACAACAATTTGCTACCCGAGTATGAACTTAAGACTTTTTACAGGAACAAATATGACCAGTACCTCCAAACAATCGCAAAAGAGAGAACCATTAAAAAGAGGGTGTAACTCCGCCCAACAGTAACAGAATAATGCCAACCAGATGTTCTGGTCCTGGGTCACACATGTTAGGGCCTATTAGACAAAGCTTACAGTTGCAGTTACCAAAGCGTGGATACCCTCCCTCCTGAGGTATATAAAGTATTTCATAAATGTTTTACCTGCTCAGTAATTTCTACTAGCGTTTTAACATTTCATAAGTTCATAATATATTTTGTAATTATTCTACAGAAAGATAATATAATTCATATAAAATCTTTAATACAAAGGCAGAAGTGATTATTCTACAGAGACTAAGGCCGACTAAGATTAGGTGGATTTCCAGTTTGCCAGTGGAAAATAATATTTGTCTAAACTCTTGCATTTGCAGTTTGGTCCTTGCATGTTGTGTGGACAAACACAGCCATCATGGGACACTGCATGTTGACATCCCAGTCATTCTCTGGCCTCCTCTGTGGCCTTTCAGTGTTTCCACTCACTAACCACACCGCCCCAAACACAGAACGCATTGACCTTTCTAAATAAGCAACATTATAAAGTTTGCCAACACCCTGATGGTACACTGACAGGGTTAGGATTGAATCATCAGCAGCCTCCAGACTTCAGTATGGGCTATTTCTACTCATTAACACTGCTCTGACCCCCACAAGCCTTCTACCTCCCACTTAACCATCACACTGCACAATTCAGCTACGAAACTGTGTCTTCAAAAAGAGAAAATGCAGTTTGTTTCTGTTTGCTTAGAGATACTGGAGTAGGTATTGCCTTTGTTTTATTACTGCTTATTCAGGGTGAGTGGTAGCTAATTGTTGAGGTCCCTTGTTATGAGGAAGACTGTGTGTGTGTGTGTGTGTGTGTGTGAGAGAGAGAGAGAGAGAGAGAGAAAAGGAAAAAGGAGAGAGAATATAATCTCCTCTCCCAGCCAACTCCAAAAAACAACAAACCCACAGCACAGCTGTAACTTGTTATGTTACCACACCCTACAGAGGCCATATACAACTTCATTTACGGATACTTGGTTGGATGGCAGTGGGCTTGGATTGAGCAAGGACTATAAATGGCAACAGTGTGAATCATGAGTCCCATTGTTAGATGAACATAAGAGACAAGACACAAATAACATCTCAAAGACTGGTCTGTGATAGAGCTTTTTTTTTTTACGTTTATTTAAAAGAAATCAAGTACAAAAACAGTGGCATTTTCACTCTTCTGGAGAAACAAGGCCAAACATGAACAGCAAAATACAGATAAACCAACAGCCTAATGCATTTTTCATGTGAAGTACACAGAGGAGTTAGTTTCTGCAACTTGTCTTAAGAGGCACAAGCAGTCTAAAAACCAATTAAATAATGTTGGAACATTAAACCCAAACTTATCACTGAGAATCAACTCGTGTCAAACAGGTAGATCCCAAGATAAACCCTTAGTTCCACTGCAGTACAGAAACAGACATACAGACTCGTAAACCTGCAGCAGTAATGTCACTCTGACATTGTGCCAAGAGAGCCTTTTCAGAAAATGACTGGATGTGTTCCTGCACTCACCAAACCTCTGACTATTCTGGAAAAAGATCAACTTTTTAAAAGATAAAATGCATGGTTAGAGGATATGAATTTCCATGCTACATATTATGAGTACATTGTTCGTAAAAAAAAAAAAACCTCTCTAAGATCATTACGCGCGGCGCAATGATTTGTCTTAAGATATCCAAGTAAAAATAAATGATATAAAAAAAAAACAGGAATATGATTGTTTGAAAATTACTATATATAAAAACTGTGTAGAATATTGAATGCAGGTACATATATAATTTTCTCACCAGGAAGGCTGAGAAGGTGACTAAAACAATCTCAATGTACAATACCATTTTCAATCAGCGTTGACATACGCTCACTTAAGGAAATGGAAACCACTTCAGAAGTGTTACACAACCGTATGCATCAACACTCCATCAATACACTTTTGGACCTGCTGGTACTCCCCTGGTTTTCTATCCTAACCTTTTCAAAAACACCAAATGCAGTTTACACTGTGACCCACCCCTACTCAATATTAAGTTGCTTCTACACCTGTGTATTAACCATAGTTAGGTAATAATTAGGTAATTACATGTGTCGTTAATCCACTTCTGTAATAACACCTACATACTCATGTCCAGTACTGAGTGACTGATAAGGGAAGTAGAAGTGTACGTAATGTACTACTGCATGTAAGTTACTACACAAAGAATAGGGGAACCTTCATGAAGAGCGTGACCAAAAACACTTTAACTAAAAAAGATTACCAAGTTGGGTAACAATGATGGAATGTTCATTACGCTCATGCCTACTCAAGACGAGCTTAAGTCAGGCTTTCGTTCAAGGTCGGCCATGACACACGGACGCGAGGTATTCCCCTTTTTCATTTTCGGAAGAAAACAAGAAATACACTTTCCAAAATGAGGAATGTTGAGTAGATATCCTCAGTACTAGTCAATTCAAGAAAAGAAAGTTAGTTCAAACGGGAAAGGAAATTTTAAAAAAACAACAACAGATTTGAATAAATAAAAAAACCCATTATTAATAGCATTACCGTGAAGATAGTCAACTCTTTAGATAGGACCTGTCTACAGATGTTAAAGTGTTACCGTGTTCAGTGGCGCATAAAGCGTAGCATCCAGTACCACAGAAGAACAATGCAGATCTATCCTATTATACTGCATTCAGGCAGCCTGGCCTGAGGCTGTGCTGCGTAGATGGACGCCCGTGTATACATACACTAATGAAAACAGACACAAAAATATATATGGAGTACTACTGTACCAGCAGTGAGTATTTCTAAAACCGTTACTGACAAAATAAAATCTGAGGAGTAAATAGTACAGAATAATAGGGTTTAGGTTTGTAATAGATACCAGCTATTTGAAACATGCATCTTGGTAAGCAGAATACTATCCTTACTACTACCTTTAATCTACCAAGTGAACCACAGTTAGTAGGAGACTGTATAAAAGAAAATAATAGAACAAAAAATTAAAAGTCTACAGTTAGAGATAGACAAAAGTGAGTCCAGTTTTTTGAGTAGCTTGAGGAGAGAGAGAGAGAGAGAGAGAGAGAGAGAGAGAGAGAAGGGGAACAATAGGAGGACCAGAGGGAGACCACAGACTTGATTGCATTACTACCATTACTAACAAAACAAACACACTCTTGAACATGTGAGCTCAGATCGAAACAGGTATGCTGCTGGCAGCTGATGGTCTAACACTGTAATAGTGCAAATCAGACCTCGCCGTCCTGTTCAAGTAAAACATGCTCACAAGCGGGAGGACACGAGAATGGATAGTTGAAAGGAGACGGCAGGATTGAGAAATGTAAGCGGCAAACCAGGCTATGGCTTTCAGTTTGAAAAGGCTTTCTTTGGTTAATGAGGAAGGCAAATAGGGAATTAAGACAGAACAGTATGCCTTCTGAGAGGCCTACTATTGGCTAATTGATCATTGAGGGAATCTCAGACAGCAAACGTTGTTTGATGTGTACAACACTAGTAAATACAAGTTAGATCAAGACTGCCCTCCAGACTTGCTGGTCCTAGGGGGCCTAGGCTAGTCAATGAGAAAACTCCTTTCTCAAAAATAGAATCTGAGCCAATTAATCTTGCATCTCCTCTGATCTGAGAGAGTGTTTGTCATTTAACAGGCGCTCTGGGAAAACCCTCTAGGTCTAGGGGCAGTCTTGCTGTGCACCACATTCAGACTTGCATTGTTCTTTCTTAGCTCTGGGAAGTCATGCTTGGCAGTTAATTTACAGTTAGTTATGGTGGTCAATCTGCACTCTTATCGGGTGACGTGGAGGAAGTTGATTGCGGTTCATCCTTCAACACTGAGGGGGGGCCGTCTCTGCTCCCTCCACATCAGGAGTTGGCCCCTGGACTCTGGGGGCCTCCCCCCTTGCCCTTGTTGATCTGGTGCCAGGTGGCGCCCAGTGCCTTGGCGAAGTGGTCGTCCACCGAGCCTGTGATGGACACAGAGTTGGAGACTGGCTCCGCCTCCGGCTCCTTGTAGTTCTTCCCCAGGCTGCGGCGGAAGTGCTCCTCAATCACAGGGTCACAGGCTGTGTTAGCTGGGATGGGAGAGGAGAGGAGAGGAGGAGGAGAGAGGAGAGGAGGAGAGAGGAGAGGAGAGGAGGAGAGAATCACTAAATTGACATTCATTTCAATTCACCATTTCAGGAATAAAGACACATTAGCACTAGGGCTGCGCAAAAGAAATTGGTACAGCTGAGTTTCTCAATATTATTTTTCACCAGTTTTTTTTTTTAAATCAATACTGTATTGTATACATAAATATCAGACTACCAAGGTAGTACGCACTACGCATCAGGTTGAATTTCACAATGAGGATCGTAATGTATTGCCATGTGTATTGTATCGCAGCACATCGTGCCTCATGCATCGTGCCCTAATACCCGGCCCTAATTAGCACACGCCAACAGATTTCCTCTAAATATCACAGTTGACATGTTGTGGTGGTGAATTCAATAGTGACCAAGCCAACCGTCCACAAGAGAGGTTGGTTAGTGTGACTCACCATTGGCCTTCCTCTGATCGATGGGTGGACTGGGTGAGCAGCCGTTCATGTGGCACTGAGAGAGGTTGCAGTTGCGATTGCTTGCAGGAGCACAGGTGATCACAGAGGGACGATTCTAAAAGACAGACACAGACAAATTATCAGTCAACTGAGAGACTCGTCACTCCCAATATCGGTTACCACATTCCATTCCGTACTAAACATATCACTTTATATAAACAGTTCCCCACGGGATGGTTTATACAGTTATTGATGTTATATTAACTAGCCCTTACCACAACTATGAAACTGTTATTCGTCTGCTGATGTGGGACTATAGATGAATAAAAATGAGGCCAACATTTGCTAATTGGCAGGATTTACCTGCTGTCGCTGCATATGGACGGGCATGGCAGGTCTCTCCGTGCCGCACAAACCAGACTGAGAGTCTGGGCTGCTTTTGGTCAGAGCCAGGGGCTGGTCCACGGCATAGGCGGAGATGGAGGTGTACAGGTGGTTTCCATGGAGACCGTTGGAGGAGGAAGTGATGCGATCCACGGGGCTGTGGCTGAGGCTCCAGAGGTCGTTGCGGTTGTCTCCGCCAGCCGGCCGTCCCCTTGTTAGAGGAGAGGACAAGTGGCAGATTATCCCCGAGGCCTGACACACAGACCACCAACTGCTCTGTCTATTCATAGGCCACTTAAATCAGCCGGCTTTGATGTCAGGAGATTGGGCGTGCAGAGTGTCTCCTAATGAGGGTGCAGGGATTCAGTGCATGAATTCTTCAAAGAGCAGCGGTAGTGGTGCTTACTTAGGAGGCTTCTCTTTAGCACATAAAACCACACTCCCCTGTATGCAATTATTCTAGACCACCAATACGTTTAATTGTGTCAGCAAATGTTTGGGTACGTTTTTAAAAAGAACTGTGGAAAAGAATTCACAGGACGTAATACAGCACCTGGGTTGAACAGCGCTCTCCAGACCTGACGCCGATACAATGCAAACAAACAACTTTGAGACCACCACATTCGGCTGAGCAGTAAACAAATGTGAACGCGAGTCAAACGAGACCGCTAGTGATTATCTCAATGGTCCGTCTTCACTTCAAGACACACTTACAGTTGAGCAGCAAACAGTCGGCTCATTTTGGTCATGTGGTCATTGTCACAGTCAATGCGGTCTTCCACTTGTCCATCAGCATACTTCCTCTTGCTTGGGCAGACGGGGGGCGGCCCGGTCCTCATGCTGGCCATTGCAGTGGGCAGGGACGGCATCCTGGACTCGCCTGTGGGAAGAGGTTCAGCTGTAGAAAAGCAATTCATGTTGGTATCCTGCATGCAAACCATGATGGTGTATAACAGAGTTAGCACTAGCTCATGGAATAGGCTGTTACCCTAACTACACAGAGCCACCCTCCTTCAAGCGATCTAGCAAGCAAATCGTCCGTCTGACGAGTGCACACTGAAGGAAGAATTGGATCGATCCCTCTGGGGCTGTTCCCTCAAAAACAAAACTTTGTCAGGCATTTTTTAACAAATGTGATCCAATATTGAGATGAGTCCATGACCCGGGCAATCAGTTGAGTAAATTCAAAAGTATACGTTAAGCACTGAATAAAATCAAAGAATATAATGCTCATCTATAACATTCATTCAGTAAGGCATACAACTAGATACACATTCATAGAGATGCTCTGGGACAAGGACTTCCTTGACATTACTCAGACCTCAATGCATTAAACAAACTTGCATTTGAGTGAACTGTCCCTTTATTGACACTGTAATTTACAATGCCACTTAGTAATCTAACTGGTAAGCTTCTACTGCCTTACCTTCAGCTACCCATTACTATTAGTATGCCAGTTTGACTTGTTGTGGCTGGTGTTGACGTGTGGTAAATCGAAGCATAGTTAGCTAACTAGCTTGCAAGCTAACGTACTAGCTAGCCAAGTGGCCAGATTATTGAAAAATAACATACTTTCCATTTGCTATGACCTACCTTCGTAGTGTAGTCTCCCGATGTTGTTGTTCATTTTGTCCAGGAACTGAGGGTTCAACAGGTCCATTCTCGTGAAAAGCATTTACGCTTACTGGCTACTTGCTAACATGAAAGTTAGCAAAATACCAGCCAGTTAGCGAGCGTCCGTCCTAAGAAAATAGAAAATACATAATTAGCCAACTAATTAAATAGCTATCTATCATTTGCGTTTTAATTATAGCTAACGCTAACTGTCTTTCAGCTAGATGGATATATAGCCAGTTAACTGACTGTCTAACTAAAGGGAAGAGGGTCCACTTCGCTTGTAAACATTGGATAGCTAGTATAGCTAGCTAGCACATTAGCTAACCAGCTAGTTGCCAACTTTTTCAAAGTTACTCGCTAGCTAAAACACTCGAATAACAACTTACAATTTGCTCGACTTCGGGGTCCGGACAAGATCGTAAATAGTCAAAACCAACTGAAGATCGACTTTTGAAAAAAATATCAGTTCGTTAGCTCCATTTGTAATCAAATGGTTCGCAAACAGTCTTCACCCTTCAAACAAAAGGGACGTTGCGCCACATCTCACTAGACAGAGGAGCGAAGCCCAGGCTAGCTGCTGCTGCTGCTGCTGCTATGCTACTTCGCCAAAGCTAGCCAAACTAGCTAACCAGTGACAGTGTGTGACTCATCGACGTCGGGCGCCACCACTGCGCCAAGGAGGAAGAGGCCCAGATAGATTTCCCAAAAGTAAGACAATAAAGCAACATAGGCGTGATTTACAACCCATTTCATAAAGACTATCGATAAGTAGGCTACATTTAATATGTTAGCATATTGTCATAGTATGCACAGTATGTGTTTTTGATCAGTTTATTTGATTCTGAACATGTCAATATATGATGGGTGCAAATTCTTCCAATCAAGCAAATACTGTAGGCCACACCTTCAACTACCAAGACCACTGTTCAGGCCAGTAGCCACCCACACTGGCCCCCCGCCCAGAAACCACCAAAAGTGATGACATTCAAAATGTCACTTTGTGTTGCGAAGCAAACGAGCCGATTCAGCATCCATAAACACACAGACCATCTACCTGTCTCGCAAAATCAACAATCAATAATTAGCTGGAAAGGATTTTGGAGTCAAGACACGTCACGAGTAGAATACGCAAAATATAATTACTACATGTTGATAGCTATAGATGTTATAAAATTTCAGTGGGTCACTCACAAATATAAATACACAATTCCTAAAAACTACAATGAGGTCCCGTATTTTGGCGGTGACTAAGTACAGTCTGACAAAACGCTACCCCATGGTCCACACTGGTTAGCTCTTGCTAGCTACCAAAAACTGTGGGCATGCCTACAAAACGTGCTACCAACTAAAATGAACAAATCTAACAAGTCATTTAACAGATCTAACAATATATATACAACATGTACTGATCATAAACTAATATTTAAACAAAACGCAATGAATCAGGTTTATTATTTGAATCTGGCGGCAAAAACTGTCAGGGATCGGTGACTCCTGTCCTGTGTGCGAAGCTGATATGAAATGTCTTGGGATATTATTATGCAGTATATTATATTATATATGTAGTTCGTGTACTGCAATTCATTTCCACCGTCTTGTCGTTGTACCCTTGACTTTTTTACGAAACAATGTAATCCTTGTGTGGTTTCCCGCAAGGTTCATATGTCATTGATAACACCAGGGAAGTGTCTTTTATTTAAAGAAAAGCATTGGTACAAAGCCTAGATGTAACATCTCCTGTATCAATTCTTACTTCTGGTACCAGCGCCTCATACGGGGGGATGGAGACTTCGGCTCTATGGCCACACACACTCTCCCATTGTAACCTACCCAAATTAGATAGATAGATGGATAGATAGATAGATAGATAGATAGATAGATAGGTACTTTATTGATTCCTGAGGGGAAATTAAGGCGTTACAGCAGCTCACAGCCGGTGGAGGAGTTGTACAGTCTTATTGCGGCAGGCAGAAAAGATAACTATAGCGCTCCTTAGTGCAACATGGTGGTAGTAATCTGTTGCTTAAGGAGCTTCTCTGCTCTGCCACAGCGTCATGTAGGGGATGGGAGGGATTGTCCATGATGTCCAGAAGTTTGGTCCTCATCCTCCTATTGGCCACCTCCTCCACAGTGACCAGGGTGACATCGAGGACAGAACCAGCTTTCCTAATAAGCTTGTTCAGCCTCTTGATGCTGGCCCCCCAGCATACCACCGCGTACAGCACTGCGCTGGCCACCACTGACTGGTAGAACATGTTCAGCAGAGTCCTGTACACGCCAAAGAACCTGAGCCTCCTCAGGAAATAAAGCTGTCTGTGTTACCAGTCCAGTACAGTCCACATCCCACAATAGCAGAATCGTCAGAGAACTTCTGCAGATGGCAAGTATCTGTGTTATGCTTGAAGTCCGAGGTATACAGGGTGAAGAGGAAGGGAGCCAGAACTGTCCCCTGGGGGGCGCCAGTGCTGCTCACCACCAAGTCTGACACACATCCCTGCAGCCGTACAAACTGTGGCCTGTTGGTCAGGTAGTCTGTAATCCAGGAAACAATGCATCCTCAGAATCTTATCTGGAAGTAATAATGGCTGTATGGTGTTAAATGCACTGGAGATGTCAAAGAATATGACCCTCACAGTGCTGCCAGCCTTATCTAAATGGGAGTGAGCTCTAGCAGGTAGATGATAGCATCATCCACACCAATGTCTGCCTGGTAGACAAACTGCAGGGGGTCCAAGGATGTCTTCACCAGGGGCCTCATGTATACTAGCACCAGTCTTTCCATGGTCTTCATGATGTGGGATGCCAAGGCTACCGGTCTATAGTCCTTCAGAACACTGGGGTTCATTTTCTTTCGTACTGGTACCAGGCAAGATGTTTTCCACATTGATGGGACCTTTTCCAGACTGAGGCTCAGGTTAAAGAGGCACTGGAGTACTCCACACAGCTGAGCTTTGAGCAACCCTCAGGCTCTCACCGTCAGGGCCCACAGCCTTCCTGGTGCGGAGTTTCCCCAGCTCTCTCTTCACCCGATGAAGACACTGGAGCGGTGCTCCTCACGCTGCTCCACACCTCTCCTGTGTTGTTGTCCTGCAGGCTGTCTTCCATCTTCCGCCTGTAGGTGTCCCTGCTCTCCTTCAGCTTCTCCTTGAGCTTCCTCTGCAGCCGCTTCAGTTCTTCCTTGTCACCAGACCTGAAGGCTCTCTTCTTGTTGTTGAGGAGGGCCTTTAGGTCACTAGGGCCTTTAGGTCACTTGTAATCCAAGGCTTGTTGTTGGGAAAGCACCGCACCCTCCTAGTAGGTATGGTGTTCTCCACACAGAAGTTAATGTAGTCCGAAATTACATAAAATGTCAGCTGAATTTATGATCCTTTACCCATGTGCCATGAAAGTCTAACTCAAATTATGGAGAAACTGATACAATGATTCATCTACAAACAAAAACATCTGTGAATAGTACAAGTCTCTTCCAAGTTGGCCTACTGCAGTTTGGGGGTGCAGTTGGTAAGATTTGCAGAAGTCACTTCTCACATTCTCCAAGGGGTGAATTCTCTCTCCTTCCTCGGTACATCTTCAACAGGCTACACTTATCACAACACACAAGCTGCCAGAGAATAGCAGATTTCTAACTCCAGTTTCCATGGAGATACATTTTATTCTGCCATGATTTGCAATGTAATCTACACACTGTAGAGCATATAGTGCTTTGGAAGAGCAGCGTGACATTTAATAACATTGCCTGAGGCAAAGAACACCTTTTGGGTGAAAGAGTGAGGAAATTATTAATGCCATGAATATCAGTAATGAAAGATATAGTTAAACATAGTGTTACTTCAAACGGTTGCTGTTTCTTGCATAGCTGATAATCAAGGCTGGAAAGAGACTCAGTCCAGGTGTAGACACTGTAATTTGGTTAAAATATTGAAGATAGATCTGGGAGAGAATGTTAATCTAATATGAAAAGGGCAGGAAATATGCACAGCTTACAGTAGCATGAGAGACAGTAAGGCATTTAACATTAACTGGCTGTTAAAACAAAAGACAAGCACCCAGTCTTTCTTAGTCATGCATACACTTTCTAGCTTTCTAGTTATGTCTGAAAAAATGTAATATCTCATTAGGGTTGAGTCCCTTTGCAGCCTCTTGTCTACATCATATTGATGTACTGCAATATTTCTAACTGCCCCCTAGTGTTATGGAGCGCTATGGAGGTCTATGTTTCTCACTCATGAGAATATAGGCTTGATCCTGCCTCTTACATGTAACACACTAAGGGAGGGATAATCTACAGAAAACACTACACAGATTTCGATGTAATGTAGATTTATTAGACTAGCTGGCCCCATTAGAAAATTCATATTTTGATCCTCAGTTGAAGCCATAGCAATTAGAAAATGCATTATAGGTTATGTCTTTGTGAAAAGTAGCCTAGCGGGAAATTAGAAATTAGCCTAAGTGGTAATAAGGTGATGTCATTCATCTGTATGCAGCAGAGTCCCTAGGGTGTGTTATGCTAACATCTACACACCCACATGCTATGACAGAGTGTGTTGGTAGAGTGCAATAGTATAGATTGGTCAGTGTCTACTGAATCACCGTTGGAAATCTTCTCATTAGTTAGAATGACTGCTGGGGCTTTCCTTTGACCCCATGTTTAAAATCAGCAGATTTACAGGGGTGTGAGTGTATATCAATCACTGGTTCACGTGAGCGAGGGGGTTAACAGCATACAATGGTGTCCCAGGAGATCGCCGCTGACGCTCGGCTCTCCTGCCAAGCGCACTGCACACTGACACAAGCCCAAACAGCCATTTTCTGTCTCCCCATAGCTGTATTATACACAGGCAGAGAGGCAACATAAGTTCAGAGAGAGAGAGAGAGAGAGATGGGGAGGGGGAGGGGGAGGGGGAGAGAGGGGCAAGCAGTGGTGGAGGTTTCCTCAATGTTACCCAGTGCATTTCCATTGGAAACCCCTCTCCTTTTTTCCCTTTTTTTTTTTCATTGCAGTAGCACGAAAAAGACGTGACGCTTGTGAGGCGGTAAATAGTGGGGGAGGGGTGGAAGAAACAGGCACGAATACGATACCAGTGAGGGGGAGTAGGGAGGAGAGGAGCAGGAGGGGGAGGAGGAGGAGGAGGAGGAGAGGCAGAGAGAGAGAGAGCGTGAGCATCTCTTGCAGTCGTTCAGGGCAGCAAAGAGGCAGACGATTGGCTGAGGGGAGAGGAGAGCGTCACTGCCACAGAGAGGGAGCTCTGAGGATGCACCGCTGAGCTGGGAGGGAACACATTCGCTGGGAATTGCATGAAGAACTAAGCCTTGACCTGCTACACACTGGGAAGTGGAATCTTCTGCAAATTAAACCGACCCTCCTGTGACATCCCGTGGCCCCTCCGTCCCCCTCCGTACTCTTCAGATCTTGCCCTTCGTTGATCTTTCAGTTCTCTCTGTCTCTCTCTCTCTCTCTCTGCTGCAGCCATGAACTACCTGCGCCGGCGTCTCTCCGACAGTAGCTTCATCTCGAACCTGCCCAACGGCTACATGACAGACCTCCAGAGGCCTGACCCCAGTCAGCCTCCTCCTACAGCCCCGGCCAAGTCTCCTACCACTGGGCCTACTGCAGCTACGCCACCTGCCACCTCCCCTGCCCCGGAGAGGAAACCCCAGCAGCCAGTGCAGTCCACCGGAGCAGGCTTCTTCAGCTCCATCACCAACGTGGTGAAGCAGACAGCTGCCTCAGCAGGGCTGGTGGAGCAGACCCCGGTCACGACATCCAAGAAGTTCAAGATCCTTCTTGTCATCGATGAACCACAGCAGGAATGGTGAGGAAACCTGCTGTGTGTTGCTGTACACAGTGTATGTGTGGTGACTTGAATAATTCATGTGTGTTGTGTGTTGTGTGTTGTGTGTACTGTTGTTCCATCTGAGCCAACAGATCGTTCTCGTGTAAGAGATTTGCTATTCTCGTAAACGAAGAGCCCCCAGTTGAACCTGGTGGTAAAGCAAAGGTTAAACAAACTGTCAGCTAACAGGTCTGACATCCATCTCGAGCTCTGCAGATTTGATCAGGCTGCAGCTGCTGTAGTCTGATTGTGCATCTCAGTCTAATGACAAAACACAGAGACAGTAAGAGGAAATCAGGTCCACTGACTCACCGTGCTAATGATATTACAGCAGGCTACACCATCATGGAATATTTTCTATGGGTCCCCTCTCACGTGTACATGGCTCATGCAGTTATAGGGTTAGGGTATGTCCCATTTGACGTGTATTTAATGACAGAAAATGGTAGTTGTTGTTTTTGATGGTTATTGCAGACTATCGACTATTGTACTATAATTTGGTGCTACAGCTTTTTTATATTTCAAGGAATGTCAACAACCTGTGCAACTGAATACAATAAATAATCATTGAATGGATTAGAAGGACCAAGCATAGTGCATCATAACATGGCTTTGCATCATTCTAGAAAAAACAGCTCATGAATATTCAACAGCCAGTGAGTAGGGAAATGCATGTGTGTTTTCTCTATGGAGTAAAAACTGCAGTGCCTTCCATTCCTCAATGAGGTTTCCCTCCCACTCAATGATAGGATCCATGTGAGATGTCACATGACCACCCCACAACCACTACCACCATTACAGCGAATCATTACAGCCACTGCAACACATAACACAGCACCATTAGGCTACATTCATGGATCACAGTGACAAGTAGCAGCACTTGAAAGAAATGGTGTAGAACATGATCAGCAGCTATAGTACGCGCTCTATATCCCTAAACTACTTCTCTTAGTGCACAGTCGTCTGCTGAGGAGGAGGTTAGCAGATCACGACATGAATCCAGAGAGCCGGCATATATTAGGGGATTTGCACAACACTGACAGTGACAGTCAGGTATCTGGGGGCTCTCTTACTTCGAGGTAGCTTAAAGCAAGCTTCTTTCTCTAAATGTTGTGTAGATTTGAGCAACTGCAGTGTTTTTGGCGGCTGGCAGAGAGTTTTTGCTTATACTGTATGGAAGTGAGACAGTTATCACTCTTATCACTTAATGTATTGCTACCTGTCCATGGCAGACTCAGTTACATAAATAGTTACATAAATGTCTGCACAGCAACAGTAGCCAGACACCCTCCTTCATTGAATCACATATCCTGTTTATCTTTTATTTATGTTACTTTTGTAAGTAGGCCATGGTAATTATGTAATGCTCATGTTATCTCCTAGTATCAATCTTTCAAGCTTATTGAGTGTAGATGGTTACTTGCAGAGTCCCCTCAGACATTTGTAAACACAGTATACAAAATGATAGTATACTGGCAGAGAGAGTCTTAGCCTGAAGGACACCTGGTGCATGGGTGACATGTTGCTTAGAGCGGCATGTGAAGGTTAATATGGTACGTCTTTGTGGATGTGGATGTTGCATTTCATCATGAAAATGCCTGCCACTGTATATAAAAGCACAGGCACGGTGGACAGATTAGCCTGTTATATTGGTGTATGGCATCATTTGGGTTTCCTATTTAACAAATCAAATCAAAGTGTATTCACCGCACACACAGGACACAGCAGGGTGTTAACAGTGCAATTACCTTCTTACAGCAAGCTACTGTACCGCTCAACAGTGCAGTGAAATATCAAAGTGAGAGAAAAAATAACACAATAAGGAAATACGTATAAAATGAGTGTAAAGACAAAGTGGTGTAAAATAAGTGTGAAGATAAAGTGAGCAGTACAATAAATAGTATTACACATAGAAACATTAATGAGCACTGTGCTTGCACTGTCTAGTTTGATCATGAGTAAGGGAGCCCAGTAGAGAATAGAAACCCCCGGATCAATGCTAATAAGATCATACTCAAGTTAGCTGAAATGCTGCCATGGTTGAGAGAAACCCAAGCTCTCTTTCTGTTTCACATTTACAACAGCAGAGCGTTAAGGGTTTCCCTGTTTAGAAATATAAGGACAAATTCCTTATATGCCAAGGTATTGGTGATCATTTCTTTATTTTTAATTGTTTTTATTTAACCAGTGACCCATTGAAGTTAGAAACCTCTTTTGGTGACCTGGCAAGAAGGCAAAGCAGGGAGATACTAGCATGTACTTAAAATGTTACAGAGATACAAATACACGTAAAAGACAATTGTTACAAGTTACCAATGTATTTGAGGATTCAAAACAACTGCAGCTACCAAGGACATTTTCATTGATCACAGTCTTAAAAACAGGCAAGGACACTAGATTCTCTAACTTTCAAATCTTTTGTAGAGTGTTCCAGGATGAATAGGAATGAAGGGCAATATGTGAAAAGAATCTAGTTTTTTACTGATGTATTTTCCAATTGAGTACAACATAATACAGAACACCCAAACCAAGGAATCCATCTAAATGTCAATAGTCCTGAAAGTGTTAACCTTTCACACACCATTAAAATCTCAGTGTCGGTTTTGAACAAGCTGTCTCAAACATTGTAAATAGCTACTGGGGAAAACTTCAAAGTGATTTCTTGCTCTCAAACCCTTTCTAATGTCCCATAGACCGTCAGCTGTGGTTTCTCCCCTCCCCAGCCCGGTTAGTGGGGTCTGTCCTGCTGCCATTAGCTCTTCCCCTGTTTCAGATTTCCACCACTTAGTCGAGCCACAGAAACCCACTGCCCCGTCTCTCAGGCAGGCCGCCTCTCGCAGAGAAACACATCTATTTTTCATGGGTCTCCAACAGGGGAGGTAGACTGGGGAGGTAGAGATCGGAGGACGGGCTCAATGGAATGAGGAATGGCCTCCGCTGGGTCTGCAAAATTAGTAAATCAGAGGCCCCTGTCACCTTTTACAAAATGTGGGAGTGTGGCACACACTAACACGTCAGACTGAATGCAAGAGGGGAGAGTTCTGCCCCAGTTTCATTGCTTCATTGATTTTATCATTATTCATTGGCCTTTTAGCTTGTGGTGGTATGTCATAAGGACAGACTTTATCACTGTTGGTTTATTCAGTGTGTATGTTTGCGGTTCCTTCAGTGCTCTGTAACTGATCTTGATCAGTCCATCTGTACTGTTGATTCGTCTTTTGTGTCATAAAAAATTAACCTGAAATCACCTTGAAAAGCATAATTGCAGATATAGACAAGATCAAACTGAGTCACTCAATAGTCTATTAGCCTGAGTCAAGAGTTATCAGATTTTATTGCTCTTAAAACACTTTAGGCCTCTTCTATGAGCTACCCTTATTGGTCTCTGTGTCTTCTTATTTTGCCTTTCAAGTTTCCTTTGGCCATGCCATCTCATGTGACATCACCCCTATGAACTCTAAGCCAGGGGTTGTGTGTTGTGTTTCAGGGGTTGTTGGAGGGTCTGGGTTTTTAGATCACTTTTCTGCCCTGCAGGAGATAGAGACAGGCTCTGACAAGCCCTTAGGACAGACACTACATGTAAAATGGAATCAGACAGGAATTCTCCAGACTCACTACCAGCAGAGAACTTCGCCACGAGCACTGGTGTCATGTTGACAATGGCGCCGTTCTCTAACAGTGTGGTAACATTATAGATGATTTCAGAGTTTATGCTTTTATGTATTTACATAATGGATGACTGAGGATTGTGCTGCTGACAGTCGCTGCACATTGGTATTGTCAGTATACTGGCATTTAAAAAGCCTTTCTTTTCAGCCCCTTTGTCCTGTTCTCTTAATGGGAGAATGTTGATTAGTGGTTGCTAAGGAGCACTAAACAAAGCAACTCGCTAGAAACTGAGAAACAGTAGTGGCATACATGGTAACCATGTTGATCGCAGACTACCACAGCTTGTCAAATCATACCTCCATTAGTGTAATCACAATCATACTGTTTTAATGAAAGGACAACGAGGGATAATTGCTCCAGAATAGGTCAATTATTTCAAATGTCATTTTCCGTGAGAATGACACCTGTATTTACACTTTATTAGGTACACCTGTTCAACTGCTCGGTAATGTAAATATCTAATCAGCCAATCACATGGCAGCAACTCAATGCATTTAGGCATGTAGACATGGTCAAGACGACCTGCTGAAGTTCAAACCGAGCATCAGAATGGGGAAGAAAGGTGATTTAAGTGACTTTGAACGTGGCATGGTTGTTGGTGCCAGATGGGCTGGTCTGAGTATTTCAGAAACTGCTGATCTACTGGGATTTTCACGCATAACCATCTCTTGGGTTTACAGAGAATGGTCAGAAAAAGAGAAAATATCCAGTGAGCGGCAGTTCTCTGGGCGAAAATGCCTTGTTGATGCCAGAGGTCAGAGGAGAATGGCCAGACTGGTTCGTGATGGTAGAAAGGCAACAGTAACTCAAATAACCACTCGTTACAAAAAAGGTATGCAGAAGACCATCTCTGAATGCACAACACGTCGAACCTTGAACCCTAACCCTAACCCTAACCCAGTACTAGCAAGGTGTACCTAATAAAGTGTATGTGGCCGTATGTGGCCTTGATGATGTTCTAGCGTTTGTGTCCTCTGTTGAGTCCTGAGCGCATGAGAGGGCACGACATGACCATCAGCCACTGTTGTTCATTCTCCCAATGTGCAACCACATAAATCAGGCTGTCCTCTTACCAGCCATCCCGGCTCCGAGACTGACCTCAGGTCTCCGTGCGTCAGTTCAGACGCGCCATTTGACATTGCTGCAGTTCTCCATATACTGTTATTCCCTTGTCAAAGAAATATGCCGAGGCCCCATAGTGCTGTGGTGTCAGCGGGAGGATAGATGGGTTTTGACTGTGTTGCTCTAGAGAGGCCTATACAGTAAAGGTGTTTTCTGGGTCAGACATTTCTGAAATAACTGGGACAGCCCTCACTCACTATCTGCTCTCTTACTCCAGTCTTCCCTTGAAAGGAAACAGGGGACAAAACAGCACTCATATTCCCTCTTTGCCCTTTGTCAGCTTGCTCCCTTTTAGAGATGCAATGTCCCTTAGGTCGGCAGGCTTTCAAGCAGCTTTAACATTGCATATTGTCTAGTGGCTCTGCGTTGATTGTGTAGATACAATGCAAAGAACGGTGTAGGCCCCATGAAGTAACTATTGCGTAAGAAGTGCTGTATACTGTGTGTGGTATGGTAAGGGAGCCTCTTGAGAAATCACTTGCACGGTGAGATGGGTTGGGCTACTGTTGGAACCGCCCCCTTTTTAGAAGATTAGAGGTCTGTGTAGAAGCTGTGATGAGACAGGCAGTCACTTCCTGACAGTAATAAACACAGGCCTATAGGAGGTTCAAGTGCCCATCACCTCTTGCTTTAGTGTCGTCTTTTCATTCGTTAGAGGAACCTGTCAATCACTTGAAGGGGTGTGTCATTTGACAGGAGTGCTGTGTGATAAATCACGCTGCTGACAGGGAGAACAGACACGTAGCCGTCTCACTTATCAGACAAAATGTCAGAGGGTTTTTTTTCGGGCCTCTTTCTCTCCGCAGTGGAAATTAAAGTGGAGAGGCAGAGATGGCAACCAGTCAGTCACTGTCAGTGTCGTAGAGTCGATGTCACAGCTTATGCTGTAGGCCTACTGAGCGTTCTATTGATTCATGGAAAAGAAGAATGGAAATGAAGAATGGAAAGTTGTTTCCGCTAATGTCTTTTTTCCGCCTTGTTAATACTCAGAAATGGAATTGAGAATTCATACATATCAGTATTCAGCTGATGCAAACCCCCCCCCATCCTCACAAACCTGTCCAGCTAATCTCTAATTCATCTCTCACTTACTGAAACACAGCCTACGTTTTAGAGGATACTTCTAGTGGTCGACTTCATCTGAATTGTCCCGATATTCAAGCATGAAATTAAAGCCTCTGGGCTAGTGTCTCTCCATCATAACCTGCTCCGTCAATCTGCAATTTGCATACCAATGTGTTTTCATTACTCAGTAATGATCAACAGATGCCTTCAGACTCTACTCCAAATCATGTCTTTAATTTAGCCCTCCATGTCCTTGGTGATTTACAGAAGTTATTGTATTCTCTCCAATATTTGCTGTCATGCTCTCTCTCTCTCTCTTTCTTTCTTTCTTTCTTTCTCTCTCTCTCGCTCTCTCCCTCTCTCTTTCTTGAGTGCTCTGGCTCAGGTTTGTAAATGAATCATTTTAATATGAGGAGGACTGTAATTACAAGACATTTAAATGCACCATTGGTTTTCTTAAAAATGTTTCACATTACACATTGCTCATTTAAATGGTGGTGTTTAATTCATAAGATTAGAGTGGATAGCAACAATAACAGCTCTCCCAGCTATAATGCAACATATTGGCAATCAGAGAGGCACCCAGCTCATCTACCGAGAGAGGCTGTGATTCATTAGTACAGCCCTCTTTGACCATCCTCAACCTTCATTAGAATTTTTATCGAGCACTCCTATCTCCAACTGGGCTCATCACTATGGGAACGGTGCAAAATGTAAAAAAAAAAAAAAAAAAAGACAAACAAAAAAATAGAAAGACAAAGAAAGTGCCACAGCATCTGCCGGGTGCTGTGGCACTCTGAGCGCGGGTAATTTGGCAGGAATTTTACATGGATCTCTATGAATTACCCGATGACTCTATTCTGAGACAGCCAGTGAATTTATCAATAATGAAACATAGACTAATACTCATGGACTAGAGCTATATAGCCCATGCAATACAGAAAAGGTACGATCATGTGTTATTGTCAGGCCAATTAGAGGAAATAACGATCAAGCGTTAGATTGCTGCAATATCCGTAGCCCCAATGTGTGACTAGACGTACTACTCTTTACATTTGGATGTTGTTGACATCTAAATGTAAAAAGTAGTACGTCTAGTCACAAATTGGGGCTACAATATCATTTGCTTCATACACAGTACAGTGCACCCTCCGGCAGCCACACCGTACATGGTGAAGAGAAATAAACGGAACAGTAGGAACTGAATCTAAGAGACAGTCGTGATGATGAAACTATTTCCTAAACCCACCTTGACCCATTTTACATTTCTAGCGTTGTCACTGCTTCTGTGTTAGTTATGCCTCGGACCGGCTGCACCGACGGTATCTATAGACAGAAAGCATTAATCACACAGATATCGAGGCTTCTCATTCCCACTGTGATGCCGGGGCTGTGACTCATATTCAGCCAGTTGTTTTCCTCCACAGACAGATAACTCCCACACTCAAATGAGATCAGTCATGAATTATTTAACCGGTCCTCCATACGAGATGTTTGACAAACGGTGACGCCGTGAAACAAACAAGCAGGGAATATATCGGAAGAATTCCTCAAGCTGTACAATTTGTCTAGACATCAGTGCTCTGTGCCGTTTCTATACATAGTTTCCACCATTGAAAGCCTGTTTAGTAAGTTGTGCATTGAAAGTTTCATTGTATCTTGGACAGCACCATAGGAGAAGAATTTGCCATATAAATCTGTAGTTTTCTACAATACCATGCCAACTGAATTGCGGGCGTTTGAAAGCTTGATATAGTTAATTGCTAACAGCAGCACCATGGCAACACAAGAGAAAGGCAAAGCAATGCTTTTAATGGGCCGCTGACTCGGTTTGGCTCAGGTCAGTTAGTTCATTAAGTGCCCTCATTGGTGAACCTCACTTTCCCTCTCCCATCGCATCCACCTAACGACCAGTTACAATCTCTCACAGAGGCCATTATGCGGCCAGGGTTATTGTTGTACTATTTCACAAATAACAACCAAGACCATTTCAGCCATTTTATGAATTTGTGAAATGAATCTTGTTCAGTGGGCATGTGACTGAATTGCACTTCACCAAAGATCCACTAGGTGGCATGGCACTGCTTGGAGGGAACAAGTCATGATATGAGAATAAACTGATTTCAGCAAATAAAAGTGAGCAGGGAGTAAATATCTCACTACCATGACTACTGCTATCAATTACACATATTTACCTTGCCCATGTTTCTGTTTATCTGAAGGGAATGTGCCTCTAGACTCAAGACAGAGCATACTGTATATCGGTAATCGTGTGGAAGTGTACAGTAAATAAAGGATTATGATTCATTTGTTTGCGCCATTAAATCCATACTGGTGCTATTAAAGCCAATCGAGTGTATCTTATTGAATATTGACCCATGTTGTTGGTGGTTGTAAATTGATGGGTAGTGAAAAGCAGAGGAACACATTCACAATGAATCAATAGGAAAAGGATCTGTGTTATTTATGATGATGATGTGCAGAAAAGGTTAATGAATTCATTGTATTTCTCCGTTGCCTAGGGCTAAGCTATTCAGAGGGAAGAAGGTGCATGGAGATTACGACATCAAAGTGGAACAGGTAAACATCGTTAAGCCGTCCTCACTGAGTTACTATTGACACCTCTCCTGGACAGAGTTGTCTGCCTAGCAACACAATATGGATCTGTGCTCTATTCTGGCCATTTGTATTCTCAGATGGATCTGTCTGTTTTTCTTCCCCTTCAGGCTGAATTCAGTGAGATCAATGTTGTGGCTCATGCCAACGGAACCTGCAATGTGGACATGCAGGTTCTGAGGAATGGTACCAAGGTGATCAGGTGAGGCACGCACACACACACACACACACACACGCACGCACGCACACACGCACACACACGCACACACACACGCATACACACACACACACACACACACACACACACACACACACACACACACGCACACATGCACACACACTCACACACACACATACAAGAGAGGGACCCACCAGAGTCATGTCAAATCATTATCCCTTCTCCAGTAACCTGGGAGAAGACAGCATCCACAATAGATGTTTTTCTACAGTTGTCATTGCATGTTGACGTCAACACGTCATGTCTCTAAACCAACGCCTGTATTCACCTTTCTCACAGGTCAATCAAGCCTGACTTTGTCCTCATCCGCCAACATGCCTTCAGTATGACCCAGAATGAGGACTTCCGTAACCTGGTCATCGGCCTGCAGTACGGGGGCATCCCCAGTATCAACTCCCTCGACTCCATTTATAACCTGTGTGACAAGCCCTGGGCGGTACGCACACAATATATTGACTACCAACAGTACATCAGGCACTACAATACAGTACTGTTATTAGCCGGGGGTTGAGGCAGTGGAACTGCAAGATGGATGATAATGATAGTAAAGGGTAGCCTTTCATGGATAAACATTGGTAGAAATCGATTCCTCTTCCTTCCGTATGTTGCCTCCTATCTTAATTCCAACTATGTGGGTCGTACCAACTCTTATTAGTAGGGCTGTACTGTAGCTGGGAGGTGTGGATGACAGGCCTTTGTTTGTCCCCAGTTTGCCCAGCTAATAAGCACCTACAGGAAGCTGGGAGCAGAGAAATTTCCTCTGATTGAGCAGACCTTTTACCCCAACTACAAGGAAATGGTAAGACCTTGACTATTTTCTCACTTTCTCAGGAATGTATGATGTCATTGTACCTACTGGAAAGGTCACATTGACTCATGACGTGAATCATGTGATGTAAAAAAACAAAGGCTCTCTATCTAGGACTAACTTCCCTTGCCTTGTTTGCTTTCTTGTGCAGCAGCATGAAACCAATCATAAAACAAGTAACTTTACATGTTTTCTCACCCAGGTAACCATGCCAACATTTCCTGTAGTTGTGAAAATTGGGCACGCCCACTCAGGCGTGGGAAAGGTAAGAATGTTTCATATATATATAAACTAATGTCCCTCCTTCTTCTAGCATTTTGACTGCCTATGGTCCCTGGTCCGAGCATTGATCACTTTATCTAATGATGAGATAGATGATTCACTTACTTAAACAAATGTATTTGTTGTAAGTCACTTTGGATAAAGGCGTCTGCTAAATGCCATAGATGTAAATGTAAATGTAAATATATTCAAATACTATAGAGAATAGGCTTCTTGTACAGTATGTTTCGCTGATTGGTGGTGACCTGGTCATTTGAGAGAACCATTTATCACTTTAACAGGGAAAGAATGGTGCTGAAACTAATCTTGTATTTTGGTTTCCTCTGTGTCTTTGTTGTGCCTAGGTGAAGGTGGACAACCACAGTAAGTTCCAGGACATCGCCAGTGTTGTGGCTCTCACTCAAACCTACACTACCACAGAGCCCCTCATAGACTCCAAGTACGACATCAGAATCCAGAAAATTGGGAATGACTACAAAGTTTACATGTATGTATTATTCATATTTTTAGCATGATTATCTAAAATAGCATCTGAAATATTTTTGAATTCCTCCTTATTATGGATTTTTCTTATTCCAGTAATTGATATGATCTAGACAACTGATCTCATGTAGTATTTATGGCTGAATTAACAGAGATACTTGGATTCAACTCAAACAAGGACATCCTATGACTAAACTAATGTCTCATGTTTTTCAGGAGGACCTCAATCTCTGGCAACTGGAAGACCAACACAGGCTCAGCCATGCTTGAACAAGTGGCCATGACTGACAGGTACAAGAATAGCAACAATGCTGGCAGTCTGTTCATTAGTAAGAGGACAAGACAAAGACAAGACAATACAAGACAATGCCTGTCTCGTTAGGAAAGTCAATTAGATTTTGTGTACCTAATTATGAAACAATTGAAGGGTAGTTAATCAAATCTCTGTTATGATGCCAGTTACCATGTAGGAGCATGTCCCGTCTCAATTCTACACAATTGCTAAACAAACAAACAAAAAAACGTTGAGAAACTCCACAGTGAAATGCCAAGCGTGCTGCCCTACATTGCAACATGTTTGTTTTGTCCTGACCGTGTAGGTACAAGCTTTGGGTTGATACCTGCTCAGAGATCTTTGGGGGGCTGGATATCTGTGCTGTCAAAGCCATTCACGGGAAAGATGGGAAAGATTACATCACTGAGGTACAGTATGTGCTTGATTATGAGCTGATTATGAGCTGATTATCAAACATTTGACTGTGATCAGAGAGGGCTGTACTTCAACACACATGATATGATTAACTGCATTTATATATTTCACAGAAAGCACTAGCATTGCCTGCGACAACACCAACATTTCACCAAGCGATTTTTGTGTGCCCTTCCCAACTGAATGTGACACAGAGACAAACCGCAGAGCCGTTCTCTGCTGCGTCAGAGTTCTCTCCCTCTTGTAATAATCACGCCCCGTGTGACTCAGGTGGTGGGCTCCTCCATGGCCCTGGTGGGAGATCATCAGGCAGAGGACAGGCAGCTCATTTCTGACATGGTGCTGGCCAAAATGAACCAGGCACCTGCAAACTCCCCCAAGAGACCCACCACCATTCAGCCATCACAGGTACAGCACAGTACGGTACAGCACACACACCACTGAACACGAAACATACAGGTAGGACGTGTTTCAGAGGTTCCACTTGCATTTAGTGTAATATCGTGAAGCCAGTTTGGGTAAATAATACAAGTTAATATTAGATTACTCTGTAATAACTGTGTATTCTGTAACATAACTGTGCTATATGGATATTACGCTAGGATGCGACTGGGAGTATCACTACTGTTGTGTCTTTACAGAGCGGCGGCCAGAAGGATACTGGCTTGGCTGAGCCCGCTAAGAACGGCGCAGGGCGCCCGCCACAAGGTTGTCTGCAGTACATTCTCGACTGTAATGGCGTTGCAGTGGGTTCAAAACCAGTCCAGGCCAACTGAGTCACCCACCAGTGGGGAAGTCTAGATATATTACTAACAATGACGTACATTGGCTGACCACAACCGCAGAGGAGGGAGGGAGGGAGGGGAGGGGGAGGGGTGTAGGGAGATGGTCTGAAATCTCGTTGACGTTAGCCTGGCACAGTTGAGTGCTGGTCTGGACTGTGTTTTCCTCTATGCAGTGTCAACATGTACTGTCCCTGTTGATTTGTGTGCTTGTAACGGTCGCCTCTGTTTCTCTGTATCTGTGGTTTTTCTTTGGGGCTGTTTGACGGTGTAAATAGCAGATTGTGCCTACACTGAGTCCAGTGCTGCTGTGTGCCACGTGTTTGATCCAGTCACTATCATTATTTGCCCCCCCCCCCTATCCCCCCTTTTTGTTTTTCATTTTGGTGTGTATTTTTAGATATTGTTCAAACTGTGGATTGTCGTGCAGTTTGACGTTTGTGTATATGTCAATATGTATATGTGGGTGCCTGTAGTGGTGGTTATTTTCATACATGTACTAAATAGATATTTATTTTTGTTTTGCATGATTGATACAAAGGCAGGTAACTGTATGTTTTAAATGTCAGATAAACCGGGATGTTATAGGTGACATCGCTGTTATTATATACACACTATGATCCCTGTGATTTATGCATTGTGAATGTGTCATAGTAAGAAATACATATTGTATAAGTTATAAACAATCGTTTTCTAGCGCCAAGAAAGCTGATGAGTAGGCCTATACCCCTGCTGTACCATAGACCTCCATTCCATTTATCGTTTCAAAGGAATATCATGTTATGAGTTCCTGTTTTGTTGTCCATAATTACTCTTTGAGATTATCTGTTTAAAATACTTCCCTCAGTGAATGTGGATATGGCGACTCATTACTAGAGAATACGTTGACAGTTTAATTTACTGTCTCTATGCACAGAAAACAGCCATAGATGTCCTCATGTGCTGTACATTTACTGTATGAGGGCAAAATTAATAATAATAATACACACATTTTCAATAGACTATTATACCATTTTGAGCCAAAGAATAATAATTTCGCTTTTTATCACTCAGCACTTAATCACCCTTCTTGCACAGCGCACCCCAGTGTAAATACTTGGGATTGGTTTGCGGCCGCTGGAGTTGGTCTGAGACAGTTTATGCGATATAGCGTTATATAGCGATATAGCGTTAGAGTAAAAGTGCCAGTGGAATTGCTTTTATTCATTCGAATGTTGCCACTTACATTGTGTCCGAAAAAAACTAAACATAATTGTAATATTGCAGTGAGAAGTGGCTTAAGTCAAACTAGTCCTGTTGCTATCAGTTATTCTGTCAAGCAGAAAACCACATTGTGATTCAGTGAAATGGTCACAGGTATTACACAATATACTAGGTATGAAGTCTGTGACATCACCATATACACCGTTCATACTGAATATCAACAACTGTTGCCAAGTGGTGGTGATCTGTTTCGTAGTAATTTGCGTGGAGTTATGCTTATGATTATTACTGCCATTTAAAGATTTATTTACATTTGCCTTATCATACTCGTTTGAGTTCGTGGAGAGTGCAATATATATGTTTTTTACTTTATAGACCAGAATGATCTTCTTCCATAATTTATTCCTAGAGCTATATTCACAAGTGTTACAACTACTGTACATCAGGTCCATAGTATACACTAATTGTACATTTATAGTTGTTAGATGGCCATTGTAGAGGCCATGCATGTTCTGTTCAGTTTCTAAAACGAAAACACACCAAATCAAGACAATTGTAAATTTGTCTTACATTCTCAAACACATTTTGTTTGTCACTACTAACAGAATTGTACAAGATGAAGTATGTTCAGCAAGCTCTGTATTCTCTTGTTTTCCAAGGTGTATCAACTGCCATTTGTGTCTGTGCGAGTAAACCTGGAAAGTAACCTTTGTAAAAGCCTTGCCTGTGGCTTAATGGTGGGTGTGTTGTTTTAAATTTGTAGGGAATACTGTCTGCCATGATGTTTCTACACAAGGGAGGATAGAGCAGAGGTAACAAGGTCCTTAATAGTTGCAGGGTGAGGTTTTTATCAAGAGACTTGTTGATTGAAGGCGTCATTGTGTGGATGGAAATGTAAATTAAGCCAGCCTGCCCAGGTGAAACTCCATTGCTGGTTTGGTTTTTCAAACCTGCTGGACTGCGGCTATTTCGGACCAGGTTTGCTCACTACCAGTTCATTGTGTGCTTATGGAACTGCTGTTGGACTGTTTTAAAATCCAGTACAGAGGATATTATACAATATATTGTGGAAGAATACCCCTACTGGATATATCCCCCTGTCACTGGCAATAAAGCTTCCTTTGCAATATATGTATGGTCTGTGTCGCCATATTTGTTATGGGTTGTGTAAGAGATGACTATTCAGCAAGCAAATCACCAATCAATGCCATATCATGTCACTAACTGCCTTGTTAATCCTACAATTTAAGATGAGAGTTTCAGGGATTAAGGATAGCAAGATCACCACCAACAACAAAATACATAGGAAACACCAAGTCAGCACATAGTCAGCCTACTGCTATCGCTAACACTTATTAACAATAACTTAAGAAGGGCTGGATCGACAATAATTAAGGCTAGTCAAAGTCATGATCCATCATGTCATATCATTGAAAGTGGGGAGAACCAAACCAATGAGCAAACTGATTGGTTGGTCAAACCTCCTCAGATTGACGTCACAGATGCCACGTACACCATGAAGCATGTGCACCCCACTTTGCCTTGCTTCTAATGCATGGAGAGGTACCTGCGATATTGTAACATCTGTATCCGCTCTGCTTTTTGTGTCTTTCTTCTGTGGCTTCTTCCTGCCCCCCCCCGCCCCCCCCCCCCCCCCCCCCCAGTGTGAATATCAGACTGTCTTTGTCGAATGAGTTGAAGGGCAAAACTACACAGGACTGTGACAAAATGATTGACTAAATTCAAATCCAAATTCAATATCTCACTTTCTCCACAGCAAAGATGTTTAAGTGTTTCTTGTACTAAAACTAGGGGGCCCAGGGGATCCCCATGGATCACTGTCGCAAATTCAGAGGTCTGCTCCAAAGTCAACTCCTAAAGCTTCCGCTATGGACCCAAGCCCAAGGCCTACCCCAACCACACAGCAGCCACAGCCCCAGCACCAGGCAGCCGGGCAGTGCAAGCCAACAATGGGAGGTCCGGAAGAGCAAAGGCCCCAAAGGCGGTGCAACTCAAAGCCTGAGGTCCAACCTGAGTCCCAGGCTTCTCCTCAGGCCCAGTCTGAGACAGCCAGCCAACGTCAAAGTGAGCCATCAACTCAGGCACAAGGGAAAGCAGCGAGTCCTGAGCAGAGGCAGCCACCGGTGGAGGAGCAGCCAGTAGCAGAGGAGAAGCCACAGGGACATCCACAGCTGAAGTAAGAACGCCTGGCAGCTCTACACTTTGAATAGGCTTGTAAAGTGAAACGAATACATGTGATTGAAGAACTCTTCAAACCTACAGTACCTTTGTCAAACAGAATGCTATACACTGAGTACACACAGTTGACTTAACCATGTCAGGTTCAGTTTAACACTAATGCTAATCCCTGTATCTTTATGTTGTTTACCAGTAAATCACACTCCCTGTCCAGTGCCTTTGGCCTGAAGGAAACACCCTTCTTTCGCACAGCAAGTGAAGACGTGACCAAGGCCGAGACCATCAGGAATTTGAGGAAGTCTTTCGCAAGTCTTTTCTCTGAGTAGACACAGTCCCTGAGACAAAGGGAATCAAAAGTGATGCACTGAAACTCTGAATCTCTGTTTCATTGACCTATGTGTTCACATTATTTTACGGTAACCTTCCTGTTTGTTCACATAACTAAATGCTATTCCATTCATATTTACCGTGTTCAAAGGCCAAGAAAGTAATGTAGGCCTACATCCAATGACATGCGTCCACGTTCCGAGATGGAATGGTGTGTCGAGAATTGCAGTGCGGCAGGTATTACATTACCTGGGCATCACTGTGGAGGGGTGAAAACCATGTGCACACCAGGTGTATGTATTGTATTATGTTCTGTGTGTATATGATGTTGATGTTGCAGCTTTATTGTAAATGTATTTCAGTAGCATAATTGTTTATTGTCTGGTGTTGTTAAAGGAAGCCTTGAATGATAGATACTGCCTTACTGACATAGAAATATTCTCTCAAATCACTAATACTGCAATTGACTGCATGACTACCCCCCATAAAACTGCATGCTTTGACAGAGATAGCCATAATGCTACTAATGCCAAGTCAAGTATGTATTGAAGTTCAAGTCAACATCAACTGTTCCATCTGAAGTTAAATCATGTTTGTTATTTCAGTGGTCCTGTAAAGACCTACTGTACCTATTTTTACTCATTGCAATTTGCATGATTGTATTCACTGTTTCTGTAGCCTTACAGCTGGTAATAAAGTTGACTGCATCAATATGCAAAGTGGTCACACTCATTCATTGGAATTATTCATAGGACACTTTTCAAATACGGTAAAGTAGTTTTGCTAGCACGAGAACAGTATTTATAACTTTTAATTGCCACTCTACATACTGTATACTAAATGAGAATTTGAAAATAATTTCCCACCGAATGTGACTTTCCTCTTTCTATAGAATATGTCTCTTATATGTTTATTGCATTTACGACCATTAATATCAATACCATGAATTAAGCTTTGACATTACTCTTTAAGTATCGAGGAACCCTGACTATATATGACTACATGACTACTATATGACTTGTCATCATAATGGATAAACCAGTTGGAATAGTTTTTATTCCAGAGTTGTACTCTTTAAATGGAATAGGAAAGTACTTGGTACTCATAACGTCTTCATAACATAGTATGTGGCCAGGGTTATCAAACGGAATGTCCAAAGTCCAATCCGCGTACAGAGCTAGAGGGACGGAGCAATGCGGGGGCCATCAATTGCGGGAAGGAAATTGAACCTGAAATCCTTCAGACGCCGGCTGCGTGACGACTGTTCAGTCCCATAATTCCGGATGAAGAAGAAAATATGTTTGAAAATCCAATTTGATTTCATAAGCGCTTGGTGAAAAAAGGAGGTATGTGTTTGAGTATCAGGGTCTATGAAGGCCAGCTATAAAGATATTCGTTATTTGATAGAGGACTACAAACCTGTCTTTGCATAGATTCTTCCTAAATTGATTTGGATTAATAAGTGGCAATTACATCAATAAGTCAATAAAAGTCAGGAACATTTCATAGATAATCAATGCCGGATTTTGTTATTTGATTGTGATTATTTATTTCCCCACTCTAAAATACAAATTCAAACATTAACCATTTAACCTGTGCGATAAGTATGTAATGTTTTCCTCTCAAGTTGTCAATATGAGTGAATCCAGACATGAATGTCCAGACAATCCATGAATCCAGACAATAATTATTAGTTGTTTTCCAACTATAATTGTGTAACCAATGCAGTCATTTCACTCAGGTAACAACGCTGTCTCCAGGGAATATGCTGAAAGTCTGAAAAGTCTACAGTCCTGTCAGGCTTCTGCTAAGGTATGTGCAGAGATCATTTATCAGCCTTCGTCATTATGTAAGACACACACCGAGCACAGGTTTCAACATGTGCAATACCATTTTAAGCCTGTCAGGGGAGGCTGTGGAGCTCTCCTGATCTGGGAAGGAATGGTCCACACCGACTGTATGGTGAATTCCAAATCGGCTTCTAGCTTCTAGCTCCTACCCCCTACCTGTCATTTTTAAATGAATAGGAATTACCTGTCTCTATTAATACATCTCAGTATCCGTCTCTGTGTTCTATAAGGAACAACGTTGTGTAAAAAGAAACAAAGTTATGTTCTGTTATCTCAAATAATCTGTTCTTTAATCTCATATATCAACTGATGATTTAGAAGGTCTTGTTGATTTACGGTGGGGATTTACGGTGGGGGGCTCGGAATTCCTACAAAGGGGTCAGCTTAGTCAGCTTAATTAATTAGTTAATTTTCACTCTTATCTTTTATCTTTCCTTTAAACACTGTAGTGAGCTGCATGAGACAGTTCCTAGAGTGTGTGTCTTTATTTGTCTCTTGTGACATTACTACAATTATCAGTAAAAATTGTAATGACAAAAAATTGTCTATAGTGGCCAGATCATGTTGAACATTTCTTGAGCTCCTGTTTTAATGCTGTTTTTTTGTTTTCTTAGAAATGGTGGACACTCAGATGTCTGCTTGGTCTACGAGTGCAAGGCAGATAGACCTGGCAGAAATGGACAACAGGGCGAACGCTTTTGACATGGAGTCCCTCTCTTCTGTGGAGTACCCTTACCTGCCCTGTCTGGAGTATGGCCACAACAGTCCACACCATACCAAGCACACCAGAACACGCCCATACACCTCTCCATACCATCACTCATACGACCAGCACCACAGTAAGTCCACTATGTAGCGCTACCACCATGTTTAGAACAAAATCTTTTTTTCCATATTGTTAGTCTCTGGAACGTGATGTCTACCCAACGGCCATTTTTGAGTAGAATTCTGCTCTTGTTTAGATTAGATTAGATTAGATTTGATTAGATTTGATTAGATTTGATTAGATTCAACTTTATTGTCATTGTGCAGAGTACAAGTACAGAGACAACGAAATGCAGTTAGCGTCTAACCAGAAGTGCAAAATAGCAGAAAGTGCAATGAACAGTATATACAGGTAGTGCAATATATGAGCAGTAAGTAGTGCAGTATAGTATAAGTAGTGTAGTGTAAGCAGTATATGAGTAAGCAGTAGCATTATAAGCAGAATAAATAGGTTGCAGTATGAACAGTGTAGCAGCATATGAGCTGTATAGGTAATGCAGTCTAGCAGTAATATGTATTAACAGTAACATAAGGTAGATAGCAGAATAAATATAAATATGGAATGCCGTATGAACAGTATAAACAGGTATGTACAGTATGTACAGATATGTGCAGTGTATTAACAGTAGTATTAAAGAAAATATAGGGATATGTGCATTATGAACAGTATAGACAGATTATGAACAGAATAGACAGATATGTACAGAAGAGCAGTGGTATTGAGTAAGAGCAGTGGCACAGTAATAGTGCAATTGTCGGGTGGGGGGGGGGGGGGGCAGGGGTTTGTGATGCTATGCCTTATCTCTGTGTCTTTCTTCAGGTATAGGTTCAGTGAAAGAGGAGCCCATGTCACCGCCTTTCTATCCTAACCATAGATCCGGTTTGTTGAAACCCCCTAGTCCCTCCAAACTCCCCATCCACACAGACACATGTAGCAGCCTGGCAGACGCGATCAACTGCAGAGTGTGTGGAGACAAGGCCTCTGGCTTCCACTACGGGGTCCATGCCTGTGAGGGCTGCAAGGTAGGACTGACTGACCCCTGTCCACGTTATGTGCCTGTCACCAAAGTAATTCAGTGTGAACAGTACAAAAGCCTTGTCATGTACAGTACCAGTCAAAAGTTTGGACACAAATTTGCCAAGCAAAAGGTGGCTACTTTGAAGAATCTAATATGTAAAACATATTCTGGTTTGTTTAACACTTTTTTGTTTACTACATAATTCCATATGTGTTCCTTCATAGTTCTGATGTCTTCAATATTAATCTACAATGTAGAAAATAATTTTAAAAAAAAGAAGAAAAACCATTGAATGAGAAGGTGTGTCCAAACTTTTGACTGGTACTGTATCTTAGAGAATGGTTGTAACCATGACGTTCTGTTTAGTTTAGTTGTTACTATAACCCGGCAGATTGACCTCAGGATTCATGTCAAGCTCAGAGAATGGTGACTCTTTACTATTTGTCTCACGGTTCTACCTTAATGAAGCAAATGTGCGACATCCAGTGTGATTTCCAGGATTAATTATTTAATTTAGAATATAGTGTCATAATCGTTTCACAGTCGCCAAGCATGTGTCAATGCTTGCCATCTTGTAACACATTCCATTTGATTTATAGTACATTTCCTTTTACTACGAAGTCAAATCATCTATAGATGAAATCAGGGGAGACTGATGGAGGTAGAAATCGGAGGAGGGCTCATTGTAATCCATGGACTGGAATGAGAAATTCCTATAGGCCTGTCCTTCGATTACTACCCCCACCAGCCTCCCCTGGATGAAACAAGTAACAAACTGTATGAATCTACGATGCGTCCTCTGCTTTCCCTACAGGGTTTTTTCCGTAGAACTTTACAGTTAAAACTGGTGTATGACCGATGTCACCAGCACTGTCGGATTCACAAGAAGAGCCGCAACAAATGCCAATACTGCCGCTTTCAGAAGTGTCTTCTGTTGGGGATGTCACACGATGGTAAGCCGTAGCATTTTCATTGGGGAAAAAATGCATTTTCAAAGAGTTGGTCTCTTCCTCATAACAATTCCTAACATGTGTTATGTATACCTGTAAGGTCAGAGGTCAAGTTTGAGTTGTCTTGTCTTACATTTAATTCGGAAAATAACACACAAAAAAAACGGCTGTAGTGCCAAACTAAACATCCAATTGACCTTTAAATTCATAATTTTCACATTGCTACATAAACCTTGTCTTATATACAAGGAAATATACTGTAATTGTGTACACCATGCCCTTGTAATGTGAAGTAGAAACAGAGCAGCACAAAGAAACCATTTCAATGTATGTTAGTGGCCTGCAGTGAGTCTGGTATTTCTGTGACAGCTTGCAGTTGCTGGTTTGTAGGTTAGTTTGTCTTAAAGTGATCTTTGTACTTTCAAACCACCTGCGATGAGGCAATTGCTGACGCAGAACGCCTCCAGAGACGTTATCTTGTCACCAGTTGACGTTGCTCTGTTACACGAGATGTGCATTGCGTGTCAGCCCACCTATGCATTCTAGTGGATTTAAGCTATTTTAGTCTAGTTTCGTCGTTTTATCAACGGCTGATGCCTTGTCAGACGGGCTGGACCGGTTCCAATTTGAGGTCATGAAAGCTACTGTGTTATAATGGTTCCATGGTGACGAGCCCTTCTGTAACAGTGTTACATAATCACTCTGTGAGCGGCGTCCGCCACTCACAAACCACTCAGACACGACACCGGGGGAATGATTGATTGTGTTGTTGTTGTCCTGTTTGATTGAACACCCTCAATTTGAATTACATTTGCAAACACAGACAATGTGAATTTTTCAAATCCATGGCCATGTACTTATCCCTGACCTAATTGTGTTTAAGGGTATTGTCGTTCAATGATAAAAAACATTACTCTGAAAATGTACACTCACCCAACACTTTATTAGGAACACTTTATGAATACTGGGCAGGGCCTCCCTTTGCTGTCAGAACAGCCTCAACTGTTCGTGGCATTGATCCAGGCTAGTGTCTACTCTCTGTCAAACTGACTATTTCTCCGCAGCCATACGCTTTGGCCGGATGCCCCAGGTGGAGAGAGAGAAGCTGTTGGCTGAGTTTACGGAGCTGGACCCCAGGAACCCTGAGTCAGGCGACCTGAAGGCCCTGTCCAGGCTGCTGGTCAGCTCCTACCACAAATACTTCCCCTTGACTAAGAGCAAAGCCAGGGCCATCCTCTCAGGGAAAACCAGTGGCAACACAGTAAGGACTCAAACCTGACATACAGTAAGATAGGGCCACATAACATTGACTTTGATGTCTCTGATGACTCATGCATTGAGGCCAATGGGGAATCTGTGAAAGGCTTTATGCCACGCATGTGAATCTCAAAGACACTTCTCTAGAACTCCTGACATCTGTGTACAGTTGGAAACCAAGCAATATTGGGGTCATTACACCAATTGTCAAAGAGGAAATAACAATTACACAGTAATTTACATTTTAGGGAAGTAGACTGAAATTCTGTTCTCAAATCACATTCAGATCTTTTTATTTCCCTCATGGTTCATGTTTGACTTTAACCTTGTAAACCCAGAAATATGATTATTAGGAGCTTATAGTTTAGTGTAAAGGTGCCAATAGCCTAGAGTGAAGGCAGTGAATGAATCAATCCAAACACCTTTATGTTAATGCTTCATATCATTATGCTGTAGCTCTTCTTTCATGTCTTTAGTAATGTCTCCTTCCTTCCAGCCCTTCGTCATCCATGACATCAAGACCCTGACGGCGGGCCAGTACTTCGTCAACTGCAGGCAGCTTCCCAAGCTGGATCACCTGAGGCCCGAGCTGCTGCTCCCTCACCTGGCCCTCCCTCCCTGCTCCCAGGAGCCCGCGGGGGAGCTGGAGCTATCCTTCTTCCGTAGGATCCAGTTCCGCACCGCCGAGATCGTGTGCGAGGTCACAGAGTTCGCTAAAAGCATCCCGGGGTTCACGGAGCTGGACATGAACGATCAGGTGACCCTGCTGAAGTACGGGGTCATTGAGGTGATGGTGATCATGCTGGCGCCACTCATGAATAAGGACGGCATGCTGTTCGCCTACGGGCAGATCTTCCTCACCCGGGAGTTCCTCAAGAGCCTGCGGAAGCCCTTCTGTGAGATGATGGAGCCCAAGTTTGAGTTTGCGGTGAAGTTTAACATGCTGGAGCTGGACGAATGTGACATGGCGCTCTTCCTCGCGGTCATCATCCTCAGTGGAGGTCATTGTTTATTCATTTTCAGCTGTTTTTTTTTTTAAGGCATTTGGGCATTTTCATTTTTATTGGACAGAGATAGTGAAGAAAGTCAGGAAAGTACGGAGGAGAAGGCGTATGCCGACATGGGCATATGTTTGCACTGTAGGCCGTGGTGCTAGACCACTGGACCACCCCAGGCCGTGGTGCTAAACCACTGGACCACCCCAGGCCACCCATTTCTCATAGTTAAAGCAAAAATAATTAATACATAATGAGATGGTCTACTGCACACGTTAAAGCTCGATTTAAAATGGAGGGTTTTGCAATTACTTAGAGATGCTGGTGAAACACAGACGATGTCTTGAATAAGCAATTAATGCAAAACTAGGCCAGAGTGCAAAAAGAAAAAAT
Organism: Argentina silus; assembly: GCF_951799395.1. Taxonomy (NCBI): domain Eukaryota; kingdom Metazoa; phylum Chordata; class Actinopteri; order Argentiniformes; family Argentinidae; genus Argentina; species Argentina silus. The sequence continues at coordinate 20,381,593 of NC_139662.1, forward strand.
AGGCTAGTTACATGGGCGTAGGTTTGATTTTAAATGTGGGGGGGGGCACCTGTGTTGGGGGGGTCAGCAATTTTTTAGCAATTAAAAGAAAACAGTTTCAACTGGCCTTGGACTTGTTCACTGTATTTTAACATAGCTGACCTAAATAATGAACAAAATGTACACTGTTCATACAGCAGTGGTTAACCCTCATACTGTCTTATTCCAGAATTGTTTGAATGAATAAGAACAACTACTATTTTATGGTATTTTCCAATTCCCTCAAAGAAAGTATGTAATTGCTCACACTTCCCCCATTACCCCCTCATCCCCCTCCCCTCCCTCTCCTGCCTCTCTTCCTGTCATGGTTCTTTTAGACCGCCCTGGCCTGGTGAACGTCAAGCCCATCGAGAAGCTCCAGCAGACAGTACTGCAGGCCCTGGAGCTGCAGCTGAAGACCATTCACCCAGACTGTCCTCAGCTCTTCGCCAAGCTGCTGCAGAAGATGACGGACCTGCAACCGCTGGTGGCGGAGCACGTCCGCCTCATCCACCTGCTCAAGGAGACGGAGCAAGAGATGTGTCTGCACCCTCTGCTTAAGGAGATCATGAGTGACCTGTATTAGACTAGTGGGCTCACCACGTCACCCGCTGGTGTTGGACAGATAGCAAGCACACTGTGATTGATATATGCCTCTAAGTGTGTCGTTTATTATAACAATTCTTCAAACCTTTGGTCTTCTTCAGTTTAGCCCATAGTGATCTGTCTGGCTTCAGGAAAGACCTCTCATGAAGCGACTTGCACTTCAGGGGGAAGACAGACCCCAGACGATGCCTTCTCCTGGGGCTGGTTTGTTTCATAGGATAGGATGTTATAGTGTTCTAGAACTGTGTAGAACACAGTGGAGGCTGGTGGAGGTAGAAATCGAAGGATAGGCTCATTGTAATGCATGGAATGGAATGAGGAATGGTATCAAACAGCTAATGCTTCTATATTCTTGCCCAACATGTATGATATATATAACAGTTGCTTTGCCATGTGAAATTATTCCTGTGTCGCAGGTTTTCAAAGCTAATATCCCTACTGATGAATAAATAAAAGCACAATGTTGCCACCTGCTGGTGACTATGTTATACAACATGCTTTATTATCATGTTATGCTATACTCATCGGCTGTGATGTATACCCATCGGCTGTGATGTATACCCATCGGCTGTGATGTATACCCATGCTTCTGTCTTGAACTTCAAGTGACATTATTGTCATCACATTTTCTCTATCAAAAGTGACATATGTGAGATGTGATATGTCCTCTGTGGCTCAGTGGGTAGAGCATGGCGCTAACAACGCTTAGATTGGGGGATTCCTGCTGGGACCATATATACTGAAAGATGTATGCACTCACTGCAATGTAAGTCGCTTTGGATGAAAGCGTCAGCTAAATGGCATATATCATAGAAAAATGCTTTACACCTAACATCATAGTAGTATGGTACAATAGTTCCAGTAGTGTCCCTTTGATTTGCGGCAGTGGAACAACTATGCAACTATTTTATTCACCTCAACAGGTCTGTCCATTTCATTTAGTGCAACAAGTCAGTGTCAGAATGTTTTTAATAGGCAGCCAATGCTTAGCCCAGTCTTTAGTCAGGCCCAGACGGACAGACTGACTGACTCACAGACTGACTGACAGACTGACAGACCGACTAACAGACTGACAGACTGACTGACTGACAGCAGGCCCGGCGCCAGAACCAACACCTTGGGTGGGCAGGAGCGGGGGGGGGGGGGGGGGGGGGGGTAGCAAGGCCGGTGGTGGCCATGGGCAGCGCTAAATAGATAGTCATACTATATGGACATACAGTAAACACAAATATGAGATTAAACATTCGAACACGCCCCCGGAATGGGTGGGCAAGACGCATAGCCCATAGCCAACTCCAGCCTTGACTGACAGACTGACTGATTGACTGGCTGACAGGTTTTGGTGGAGTTTGAGTGCATAGTCTCGAAATGGCTCAACCTTGAGCTGTATTTGTGTTCTGTTGTGAGTGTTCGTGAGGCTTTCACAGAGGACATGAGGAAGGACATCAGCTTAAGGGATCAAACACCCTACTGACACTGACAGTGTCCCTCTGTATCTGTGAGCAACTGTCACCATGCCCATGGCTGTTCCTGTCTCCCTGGAAACTGTCCTCTGCAGATCACGTCTCCATCACCATGTCTCTGAGCACAGAATAGTGTGTGTGTGTGTGTGTGTGTGTGTGTGTGTGTGTGAGAGAGAGGGCCTTTGTGTATGTGTGGATTTGCATGTGTTGTATGGGTGAGCACACACAAGCACAATTGGCAGCAATAGCACCCCCTGTAAAGATGCTGTTCAAGCAGACAGACGGACACATCATTATAGTACATCCACCAGGTGGCGCAGTTCTCTACGTTGGGTAAGAGTTGTATCTTTGTATTCTGTTGATTGTTTGGTACTGTATTTTTATTTTTGAGCCATCTCCGTGGCCTGTCAGAAAGCAGAAATAGAAAAGTCAAACAACACAGATAGCAACACTACACAGAAATAGAAGCCAAAGGGGTCAGCAGATGTCTTTGGTCTTGGGTTCATTACTTTCGATGACACCAGTTAGCACCAGTTTTTCCCCTCATGAGGCTTTTTTGAGACTTGCGTGATTTCAGAGAGAGATAAAGGAAATGATTAAACTGTCATCAGTCCTGGGCTAAGGTCAGATGACCAACAAAGAGGAAAAAAACATCACAACCTATTAGGAAATGCATAACATCAGCCCTGTGTCACACAGAAGCCACACAAATAAGAGCTGTCTTGTATTTTTCACTTTATATTTGCGTGTACTCTCCCTACCTGAGTCATGTCAGGTTGTCTTGACCAACAATTGCACAAGTGGTACAATTCCTTTGAACCATTTATTTTAATCAAATAGTTTGGCCATGGTAACACTTGTCTTTCCCCGAATTTGGTAGATTGTTTTTCCCAATGAGCTTGCCAATGGCTGTAGAGCACATAGTGACATTGGCCAATTGTAGAATCCCCCAATGGTGCATCTGGGTTGCACCATACTGCTACTGCAACAGCAAACATTGCACCCAGCTACAAAGTCTTGCGCATGCACGGGATCCCCCACAGAGCAGTAACGTACAGAGAGAGACAGGAGCATATAGTGTGGTGGTTTACATCAGAGACTAGTCTTTCGGGGCGCTTAGTGGCGTAGCACACTAATGCACACACCACGTAATCGCAAGGTTCCTGGTTCGATTCTGACCCTCGACATATCTTGCATGTCATCTCTCCTCTCTCACCCATCCTTCCTGTGAATCTCAACTGTCTCTCTCAATAAAGCAGAAATGCCCTAAAAACAAAAAAATAAGAGACTAGTCTTTCACGCTACTTCCATGGCCCACTGACCCTGAATCACCAACTTCTCTGCCTCCTTCTTCTAGCATTGTGACTGCCAATGGCCCCTGGTCCGAGCATAGATTACTTTTTCTTATGATGACTGATGGATAGATGACTCACTTACTTAAACAAATGTACTTGTTATAAGTCGCTTTGGATAAAGGCGTCTGCTAAATGCCATGAATGTAATTGTAAAGCATATAGTGTGATGGTTTACATCAGAGACAAGTCTTTCACGCTACTTCCATGGCCCACAGACCCTGAAACACCAACTTCTCTAGGCCTGCTGGCTGTTGTTTACATTGTGTAAGGCCTCTCAAATTAGCCGGTTAGCTCTTTAATGTGGTGTCGCAATTAACATGTTATGTGTAAAGATTAACGGTGTGTGAAACAGTACGGGCACAGACCGTTAAGGTACAGTTACAGACACAGCTTTAATGCGATCAGTGATTACATTTTCTTGACCTGTCAGTGGCAACAAAGGAATGAATACAAACTCCTTATCCCTGAACGATAGACGAGTTTAACTTAATTTTATTAAAATAACATGGAATAAACATTATCACCGAGTTTACAATAAAATGTTTAACCTCCTGAAAGAGACATGGCAGACAAATGCAAATTAGATTTCAAATCATTTTAAATATTAAAGAATGCCTGATATCCAGCTTGTGATGATGAACCAGAGTAAAGGCTGATTAAAATGAGTGCGCAACTACTGATCAGGACACTCAAAGCCATGAACCCATCCTCTGGACCGTGGAAACATAACCATCACTTTTGTTAAAATGTGCAAATTAAAATGATTTTTCCTCAATCCCTCATGCTTACTGTCTGACAGGCTATATTTTTCCAGAATGATAAAAAAAAAAATAAAAAAGGAAAAAAAAAAAGAAACAATAAAAGCAATTGTATGAAGACAACTCATTTCATATCTCTATTCCGATCCTATTAAGACGATGTACAATCAAATACTCCTGTTTGACAAATGGATTGCCTCAAGCTGCTTGTTTTTGATAGTCATAGGAGGTGAAGTCGTGTCTTGGTCCTGGCTTCAGTTCCTCTCCAGGCAGGTAAGCTCTTCATTCCAAAACAAGGACGGACAGATGAACAGACGGACCGACGGACAGAAAGGTGCGCTTCCCATCTCATCTCAGCCATTTCTCTCAGGCATTCCTCTCAACATCTCTGCTCCTGTGTCCCCTGGTCGGTCGGTTGCTCTTTCACATATTTACACAGTTCACAAACTCAATTGCTACTTTGTACATTGCACCCATATTACCAATGGGGAAGATTAGGCCACTGTGTCTGAAGAAGAAGGACATTGGTGGTTGGGATTTTCCTACACTGGCAACCAAAGGCACATCCAGCCCAAAGGAGGCTCTTTGCTCTGCCCCCCACATCAGAATGTTCTCCACTGGCATTGAATCGCATGTTGACCCCATCCACAGTCACCACTTAGAGGACTCGTCCTCTCTCTCTCCTCACCGAAGATATTTGGTGTGCGTGTGTATGTGTGCGTGTGTGTGTGTGCGCGTGTGTTATTGTGGAACAGGAGCAGAGTGGCAGGTTGTCTGTCTGTATGGAGCCTTAGCAGGGAGAGGGGGGAGGAGGGGGGGGCAGTGCTAGAACACAGGCAGTCTGGTAGAGGTCAGAGTGAAGGTGTTGATGTCCTCAGTGTGAGAGGCTCTGTGCAGTGAGGGTTCCGAGGTACTGCGGTTGATCTTAGGAAGCGAATGCTGGAGCAACTCGATAGACGACAGGATCTAGAGAAACAGCAGAGAGAGAACGAGAGAGGAACAAATCATGGAAGTGAACACTCATCTGGTACATCTGTAGGTAAACAATTAACAAGACAGCTGCTGTGGCCTGGGGGGGTCCAGTGGTCTAGCACCATGGCCTACAGTGAAACACATACGCCCATGTCGACATGGGTTCGAATCTGGCCCATGCCATGCTGACATACCCTTTCCTGTCTTTCTCTACCCAATAAAAACTGAAAAGAAATACGAGAGCGGGGAAAAAAATACAAAAAAAAAAATAACCTTAAAAAAAACAACAACAACGACAAAAAACTAACAAGACAGCTGTTGAAGCAGTGGTGTACCTGGGGGAACAGCGGCCTTTCGTCCTTCAGCTTCTTGATGCAGTCGGCCACCAGCCTCTTCATGGCTTTGGGTGCGCTCTTGTAGAGCTTGCTGAGGTCTGGTGACAGGTAGCAGCGGCCTACCATGAAGATGATCTGGGAGGGGGGGGGGGGGGACAGAGACATACACATATACATTTGGGCGAGATTGAGCGAGTGGTGCAGCCTGTTCTCTAGTCTAAGTAAGTTAGTTTAATCTTGTTTAAAGTCAGTGTGCTGTTGGTAGCTTGTGTATTTTGCTGTGGCTATCCTGCCTTAAGCTCAGGAACCTTGTTTCTACTGGAAGCCAGCTGTTTGAAGCATTGTGACTACCTATGGCCTCTGGTCTGAGTATTGATTACTTTATCTTATGATGACTGATGGATAGATGATTCACTTGCTTAAACAAATGTATTTGTTGTCAGTCGCTTTGGATAAAGGCGTCTGCTAAATGCCATAAATGTAAATGTAAATGAGACAGGAAGTGAGAGTGCGTTGGTCTGTGGAGGTCCCAGTGAGTCCAGGCCTAGTGATGATCTTATGATCATGTGTGATTTGAGACAGTTCCGTGTGTGCCTGCCAGCCAGAACATCTGATCATGGCGTCATTATCACATACAAGCAATCAGTCATATTGGTGGTTCTGGGGACAGGAGAATCTGAGGAGAATGGAGGTCAATCTTAATGACAGCTTTAAAGTAGTCATTGTGACCGCTACTTCTAGAAAAGTAGTCACTGACTATGGCACCCTGAGACAATGGTTAAATGGAGAGGATACAGGGCAACCAGTGCAATGCCAAAACAACAAACAAACAAGGGGACTGGAGGACTGTCCCTGCCAGGCCTGAAGCGTGACGTGGACACACACGCGCCTAAAATTAGGCCAGTGGCTCCAGGGTGATGCAGTCCCACCGTGGGCCTTGGGCCAGGCCCACAATCCTCTCAAACACTGACCCAGAGCCCCTCTAACCCTCTGGTCAAGTTACTCACACACACACTGGAACTGAGGCAGGGAGAGACCCACGTGTCTGAAACTGGGTCACCCTCCTAGCTGTATTTGATTTGCCATAATCCAACAAGGCCTGACAGGTCGAGGGCCTGTATATCTGGGCCAAACGACCTAAAGCAGTGGTGATGCAGAGAAATGGCATTGTTTCTGAGGTGGCTTGTGACTGCATGGCATGGTTTACCTGGTCTCTGTTGGCTATCTGTGAGTACGGAAGCTCCCCTGTCATCAGCTCGTAGAGAACAATACCATAGGAGTACACGTCTGACTGGAAACTGTACGGGTTGTTATCCTGCATCCGGATGACTTCAGGAGCCTGAGGAGAGTGACAAAATAATACGTGTGTTTCTATTATGTTATTTTTCCAAATCTTGGGGCCATGACCTCTAAATTAGAAGTGGGACTAAATGGCCATCTCTAGGACCCAATGGCCATCTCTCACTGTGAATATTATTCACCAACAGTTGAAGTTCCACAGATAAAGAAGTTCACTTACTCTCATGCCTCAGCCCCAACCAACACTGTTACTGTATACACACACACACACACACACGGCTCTTACTACTAACCATCCACAGTATGGACCCAGAGGGCTGCTCCACCTGGTGAGACCCGCTCCACCTGGCTTTGACCGTGGCCAGACCAAAGTCCCCGATCTTCACCGTCAGGCCCTCATGCAGGAAGATATCTGCACTAGTGTCAAGGAAGCAGAGCTTCTGTACGGCAGAGACACACGACTGATGAAACAAACCCAAACCTGGATCCATACAGCACATCGGTTTCATTCACATTCTCACACACACACACACACACACACCTCTTGTCGGTATTGTCCTACAACACTGTACGGTTGAAGAAAAGGATACTGTTTGATTTCATGTCACGGTGGATGATGTTCTTCGCGTGCAAGTAGCTGGTGGAGAAATGCAATTTCGTGATTAACACTGGAGATTGTATTGTATTACTGATTGTTGATTGCTGTCGACTGTGGTTGAGCGAGGAGCAAAATCCCAAAGCATTTCACTATGTCAATACGGCTGTATGCGATGTACGTGATAAATACAATTTGATTCGATTTCAAATCATTGATTTGATTTGATCAACAGCCATGCTAGTGGAAAGTAGCCTAGCAACCCTCTAAGGCTAGAGGCCGTCTAAAGTTGTGGTGAGGACTCACTCCATGCCCTGGGCGGTCTGCCTGGCGATGTCAATGAGCTGAAACATCTTGAAGTTGGTCTCCTGGACGTGGAGGTGCTTGTAGAGGCTGTTGCCGTCACACCACTGAGTTACGATGGCCAGATTGTCCTTCGTCATGTAGCCCATGAACAACAGGATGTTGACATGTCTTGTTTTCCTGCAGCCAGAAAGAGGAAGAGGAAATCACCGCAACAAAGATCAGATAACAACTCTGCACAAAGACGAAGCACCAATAACTCCTGCATGTCTTGCTCGTTGCAGTTTTTCTGCTCCGTCAAGATGAACAGCCTGGAGGAGGAAACTGAGCACTGCAGCCATCTCTCGTCTCTTACCTCAGGACCGCCACCTCATTACGGAAGGCCTGGAACTGCTCCGGTGTGGGGTCGATCACCTTCAGGATCTTCACGGCTACGTCGCCTGCAGGAGCCAAACAAGCTAGGTTAAAGAGCTACGCTAAAGAGCTAGGTTAAAGAGCTATGCTACAGAGCTAGGTTAAAGAGCTATGCTAAAGAGCTAGGTTAAAGAGCTAGGTTAAAGAGCTAGGTTAGAGAGCTATGCTAAAGAGCTAGGTTAAAGAGCTAGGTTAAAGAGCTATGCTAAAGAGCTAGGTTAAAGAGCTAGGTTAAAGAGATTTGCTAAAGAGCTAGGTTAAAGAGCTATGCTAAAGAGCTAGGTTAAAGAGCTATGCTAAAGAGCTAGGTTAAAGAGCTATGCTAAAGAGCTATGCTAAAGAGCTAGGTTAAAGAGCTATGCTAAAGAGCTAGGTTAAAGAGCTAGGTTAAAGAGCTATGCTAAAGAGCTATGCTGCCCTGTGGCTCCAAGCCACAGCCTTGTGTATACCACAGCTCTACAAGCCTTCACATAGAGAAAGCATGTGCTGTTACGCTGCTCTGTGGCTCCAAGCCACAACCTCATATATACAGTACCAGTCAAAAGTTTGGACACAAACTTGCCAAGAGTGTGCAAAGCTGTCATCAAAGCAAAAGGTGGCTACTTTGAAGAATCTAAAATATAAAACATATTCTGGTTGGTTTAACACTTTTTTGTTTACTACATAACTCCATATGTGTTCCTCCATAGTTTTGATGTCTTCAATATTAATCTACAATGTAGAAAATAATAAAAAAATAAAATAAAGAAAAACCATTGAATGAGAAGGTGTGTCCAAACTTTTGACTGGTACTGTATATGTATCACAATTCTCCAAGCCTTCAACACAGAGAAAGCATGCTCACCGTGCCATTTCCCTTTGTATACCGTTCCAAAGGAGCCAGAGCCGATGCACGAGTGCAGGACCACCTCACTGGCCTCTATCTCCCAGTAGTAGTTGGAGTCCCGTTTGTCCCTCGGCCGCTGCAGGTAAACAGTTACAATCATCCTAAATTCTTCAGAAATACAGCAGAAGCGACACGCAAACAAATACAGTACTCTTATCCGGGGCAAAGTATGTGTACACGACACACACACACACACCCACCCACACACACACCCACCCACCCACACCCACACACACACACCCACACCCACACACACCCACACACACACCCACACAATGACGTACGATTTTGTATTTCTCCTGAGTGTTGAAGGACGGAGCTCTCTCTCGTTGGGCAGGCGCTGGGGTTTTGGACTGGGACTGGGACCAGCCCGTAGGGCTCTGGCTGGGAGAACTCCCCCCTGGGGAGGAAAAATGGCCGAACGTCATTTAGCATGCAAAGTTCTGGGAAAAATGTCCTTGTGGTATTCAATGCATGTCTATGTTTGTTTAGCAGAAACTGAGCTACCAAGGCAGGGCAGGTTCAATGAGGAGTTCAAATGTGTATTTAGGAGTGTTAAATCAATCAATATACGTCAGGGTTTTCCCAGAATTATGAATCAACTTACCAGATTCATGACCACGCATTGCATCCTGAAAAAATTGAAAACAGGTGAAAAAGCACAGTCAGATTTGACAAATAACAAAACAGCTGTTAGTCATTCAACCTTTTGATTATCCACTTGGAATGAAGAAGAAAAAAAAAAAAAAACGTGAAAAGACGTGGATAGTCCACGTGCATGTTGCTTTTCACACAGCACTCGACCGCTCCGCCTCCTAACCTTTTCTGGGCTCTCTGATGTCGCCTCAACAAAAGAGTTGGAGAAGCGAACAATACCTACTCTCCTCTTCAGCCAGAACCTCCGGCACCAGGAGCTAGGAGAGGCATTCAGGCAGTCTAGCTACTCCCCACCACAGCACCACACAACAGGACATTCACCACAGGGAGGGAGAGGGAGACATAGTGAAGGAGAGGAAGGGAGGGGGGGGGGCAGAGTGCTACCCGGGTGTCCATTAAAAAGAAAAGGTGGAACAATTAGACACAGTGTCACAATTATAATTCTTATAAAAAAAAGTACTTTGACACACCCGGGTATTAAGACAAAGCAAAGTCTGAAATGAACAACTAAGTGCAGTATAGAACAGTTGAAAGGAATAGTCATAAGATAATTGAAGGTGTCATGCAAATTAAGCTGTACCCAATACAGGTTGGGTTACTTAATAGAGAGACAGAGACAGAGAGAGAGAGAGGGAAGGAGACAGAGAGAGGGGCAGAAGCACGCCAGTGGAGGATGGTTGGGATTCCTGGCGTGTAAGAGGGGCAGATCAGTCTCGGGCAGGTGGTTATTTTAAGAGAGGGCTGCCTGGACCACCAGGAGTATCCTGGGGGCCCGTGTGGTGTGTTGTTACCTCGATCATGCTACTGTCGACGGGCATGGTGGTGCTGACCATGTGGACGTTGGGAGTTGAGGTGGAGCGTTGCCTGTGGGACAGAGCGCCCCCTGTGGATGGGTAGGGAGCAGTGTAGTTGAAGGCGTGAGGAGTTGAGTAACGATGCAGAGAGCTGGAGGGAAAACAAGCAGGGCCACCATGAGGACATTTACATTTACGGCATTTAGCAGACGCCTTTATCCAAAGCGACTTACAACAAATACATTTGTTTAAGTGAGTGAATCAACTATCCATCAGTCATCATAAGAAAAAGTAATCTATGGTAGGACCAGGGGGTATTGGCAGTCACAATGCTAGATGGAAGAATTACTTTTTTTTTTTACAGGAGAGAAACTTGTACAGGGGGGTAGTGGGGATGAAGAGGTCTTTAGGAGGGACAGTTAAGATGTAGCCTGAAGAGATGGGTCTTCAATCTACAGCGGAAGATAGGCAGTGAAGTGAGGAATACAGTCACTGAACACAACTCACCAAAGCATAATCTAAAATCACTCGCCATCATCTAAAATGCCTTTGAACTAATTTAGTTGTCCTAACAGTAATTTCCTAAATAATTCTGACACACTAGACAATTCACCAACTTCTTTAAAAAATCTGTCACACGTGGGTGTGGTGGATGGCAGCTTGTGGGTTTCATTTCTGCCATTTTGTGTAATTTTTCCCAGGCACACCGCCCAATATGACACAGTTAGACGCCAGTTTCTGTTCTAGGCAGTGAGAGTTTGACACCTCACCTCACCATCTATCTAGAACTCAAGAAGTAACTTTCGTGAGAGTAAGTATGGTCGATTAAGTTCAGGAAGACGTTGAGATTATACAGAGTTCAACGGCGAGACCGTTTTCTCGTTCTTATTCCTTCCATGATGGAGAGTTCTATGTACAACAAAGTGCTTTGTTTACGTCTCCAAACATTACCCCTCCTCTCCTCTCCGGCTAGGCGGTGGTTGGGAAGTGTTTGCCAAGTATTGGCTAAGAAGTTACAGTACAAAGCTGACAAGTCAAATGTCGGTATAAATCTCAAAACAATCCGCATATTCAACTACCAGAGCAGAATAAAACACCCCAGAAACTTGAAGGGAGGCATTTGATTGTTGCTATTATGGGAGGTGGAAGTTGACAACAGTGAAGGCTGTGTCGATGCTGGTCTTGGTTGATTGCTGCAGAGTGGACAGTGATTGTGCTGTACAGTGAGTGTGGGACCCCATTTGAGTGAGGTTCATGAACAGGGCCATTACACCACACTTCTGTCCCTGTATTGTACTCCATGAGTATAAATCCCCTTTCTGGCAAAGCAGGACTTTGATTCAAAAGAGCATTGGAGATTGCTCTGCACGGAACAACTTAATACTGTGAGAGAGCTCATTTGGCAGCTATCAGAGTGCTTTTAAATTGTTATTAGTGCTTCTGAAACAACAGGCTCTTTTCACACCTCTGGTTACATCAGCTCCCTGGACTGGTTGAACCTACATAAAGCTAAAGACCTAAATCAAAAATAGGAATTAATTCAGTTTAAGGCCAATCTTAAGGTGCTTTACAACTTCCTGCTGCATCAGCTGAGGCCTAGTCAGGCATGACAACCAAACTAATCTTACACCGGTCTCTATTACCCCAGTAAAGCCGCCCCACATTACTTAAACAGCGGCCAGTGGGACCGGCATTACCCAGGGGTCAATGGTGAGGTCAGGCTAGGAGGAGGAAGTGGGGCCCTTACCTGGTGGGGAATCGGGACAGGGATTCTCTCATTCGCCGAGACGTCAAAGGGGGAAGAGATGGACCACCGCTTTCACCTGGTGTAGGGAACAACCTAGAAAGAGAGAGCAAGCGAGTCTGTGTGTTTGTATGGTGGGAAACAATGACCATCTTGCCATTCTGTGAAACAAAGGCACTTGAAGGATGCAAAAAGGCACATGTAAGATAAAAGCCCACACAAACATATCTCTTCAGTGTCACTGATATCCATCTACAGCTTGTCGTCAGGTCTGCATGCAAAAACGATGATCTTTGCTCAGTGCAAGTATGCAAAGCTTACGTGCATGAGCTAGGACTATGCTACTCAAGCAGACAAACCACACAGTATCAGGTGGCTTCCCTTCGCTTATCCTGACATGGTACGGCAATGCAGTTGATACATACTCATTCATCATGTTGAATCGCATTCACCTTAACTATTCCCATTCTTTGAATGTCCATTATACTGTTTATTTTTCTGTCATTTTCTGAATTTGAATTATCGAATAGAAACAAGAGTTGTGTGTCAGAAGTCGTTTGTGTAAGAAGTCATTAGATCCTTTGCTCAGCGCCGTAGGGGAGACTTACAGGAGCTGTCTGATGTTGCTCCAGTCTACACACATTGTGGGCACTTTGGTGCTGCAATGCTCATGGAATTTGTAGCCGCATGTTTGGCACCGGAAACCGTTCAAAAGAAACTTCTGGCAAATATCGCAGAAGGCCAACTTGAGAAATGTTTTCCGAACCTGGGGGTGAGAGAGGAGAGCAGAGTGTTTGTTTACTTTCCCGGCAGTGCTAATGGCACTCTGGTTGTTGTGACTGAGTGGTATGAAATCATTTCGGGCACTCACGAAATTGTGCGTTGTCAAGGGTACATGGTCTAAAACTTCCACCAGCAGTTCTTCCCCAATCAGTGAGGTAGGGTCAGTATTCCAATCCATACGTGACTTTTTGCTGTTTGGAATAAAAGACATTCGGTGAGGAAAAAAACACTTGTTTTCGATAGTCTGAGGACCTACTGTACAATAACATCCCTCTGATCCAAACGACCTCCTCTCCTCCCCTCATTGGCCAGAACTTACCTCCTCTGTCCAGGGTGCAGGCGGAAGACAGCACAGCATTCAGGCTGAAGGCCGCGCACCTTCAGGGCCTTGATCAGGCAGCTGTGCAACGTCATACCTGGCTTCACATTCACCTGGGGGGGGGGGACCATAAACAAACACACACAACTGTATTAATTCTCTCTCTCTCTCTCTCTCTCTCTCTCTCTCTCTCTCTCTCTCTCTCTCTCACAGCAGTTTTTAATTCATGTCACGTCTGGGATATTTGGATGCTGGGATGTTTAGGCAGACTGTGCTTGGATGGCAGCAGTAAACAGTCTCCTGGAGCCTGCTACATCTCTCTGTCTGTCTGTCTGTCTCTCCCTGTCTCTCTCTCTCTCCCTGTCTCTCTCTCTGTGTACTGACCACAGTGCGCTGCTGGTTGGGGAGGTAAACCCGGATGGTGCCACTCGTCTTGGAGTCTGGGATCTTGCTGTCGTCTGAGGAGCGGCGCTGGTACGGGAAGCCCTGGACCATGGTGGGCGAGAGGCAGGGGCCCTCAAACACAGAGTCCTTCATGCCAAAGCCGTTGCTAAGGGTCTTCCACGCTCCCTGGAGGTGCTCCATTAGCAAAAGCAAGTGCTCTCAATGGTCTGTGATGGGGGGGGGGGGGGGGGAGAAAGGGAGTTTTAGCACAAAGATTATTGGACAACTTTTGTTATTGGACTCTTCTGTTATCAATAACCCTGCATCTCCACACAGCCGAAACTTGGCAATTTACAAGCGACCCCAAAAAGTGTTTTATATTTTATGGTAAGGACAGTATTAAAATGCAACCCAAGTATTACATATACTGTAAACACGGCAAACTGTCTACCATCAGAATCCCAATGATCACTGCCATTCATTTGGCAATGCTTTGTGCTTATACACTTTGGGCTCAGTGGCCAAAAATCCTGACCTTTGTTTTCCTTATACGGCCCCATTGTTCTATAACCTACAATCTCAGGTCTAAACCTCAAATGAACTCTTGCTGCATATATATATATAATATAGACATAGCTTTCCAGAGCGAAAGTAACAGCTTGCAGTTTCCCCCAACCCACTCAGTGTGGAAGATGGACACACACTAATCCAGTCTGTCCAGGAGAACCTCAGGCCACACCAGAGTTCAACCCTGTTATTTAGAGTATGTGCTTCCAACAGATGTTTTCATCTGCAGACAGACACAGTTCAGGGGTCTCTTTGAGTATGAACTATGAAGATATGTGCACATCGGTACTCACATTTTGTTGAGAGCAAGACATGGTTGAGAAGGAGAATGTGTTAGGAGGGTGAAAAGGTTAAAGGGTTGCTTCAGGATAACAAAAAACAAATGGGAGTGATGAGGGCCAAGTCACCTCAAAGTAACTTCCAATCACGTCAGAGTGTTAATCTGAGGTGATTGTGGCCACAAATGTTGAACTCCCATCACTTTTTTTGTTAGCGGTGGCTAAAGTTAGCAGAAGTTAGTAGTGGCTATTTAAACAACTCTGAAGCACGGATTAAAGTTTCTCCTGGTCCATAGACGACTTTCTAGGTAAGGAATCACCTGGCTATGAGTTGAAAAACCGTGAACCAGTAATCTAAAAGTAATCTATGCCAGGACCAGGGGCTACTGGCAGTCACAATGTTAGAAGAACTTTTTGACCCAAATAGCAGCTACGACTGCAGAGATGATTGACTACAGTAGTAAACTTTAACCCCACAAGGTTCACATGTCACAACACACAAGCAAGCGCACACTGAATGCGATACCAGACATTGTGTAGCTGCGCCCGCCATGCCCCAAAAGTTGTGTTCAAAATAATCAGGTTGGCTGTGATCTAGCCAGGAAGTGGCAACACCAGCAACAATTCCAACGCAACAGCATTTTTCGCAGAACCCCTATAAGCAGGCTTTGGCACTCCTCATTCATTCTGCTCTTGCTTCACACAATACACAGACCTGACCTAATTTGACCAGCATGACAAAAGCGTATTGCAACAAAGTGTTGACAATACCATAGAGGGATATTCATTGCAAACACAAACAGAATCAAACATTATTCAAAAAATATCACTGCATTTGATTATGAACACACGTGAATCTGCATTAAAATGGCCAACTCTGCAAGTAGACTAACTGGTCATCAGGACACATGACATGTTTTGGGAAAGGACCTGCCTTGAAGACAAGTTTTGTCCCAGTTGCCTATTGAATGACTATAGCTTACTAAATTTGCAGCAAATGTAATTTTTGCGCAACGTTAAGCAGCGTTGACGCTCCTGAACATACCCGAGATGGGACGAAAGCAAACAATGCATTCAGATTTAATCATACAATCAGTTAATCAGTTATACAGAAACATTCGAATATCAAATTGATCAATTTAGCCCTAATGATTATGAACAAAGTGATTCCCCTGGTCACCATTAGTGCTTTTAGCCTACTTCATGTTTCTGTTCTATCATTAACAAAAACGTTTTAGCAGCCTCAAAAGGACCTGAAAAAAACGAAAATTTTAAGAATTGTGTTCAAAAGGAAGGTTCTGCATATGGCCTCCCTTGCAAGAATATTCGTGTGGGAGAAACGCGAATACGCTGCCGGTAGAATTGACCGCGTTCTAATAGGCCTATAATTTACTAAATTAACTCCACTTTTGTTATATTGTGATTGTACCATAAACAATTGCTTCTCAGTGTGAAATATGACAGTACGCTATGTCTCAGGCCCTTTTCCGTGCGATCCAAACTACTACATGAAGTGAACTTCACACACAGCTTTCTTATTTCACCGTTTCTCTTATAATCATTCAAATACTTGTCAACCTACTGCAACAGATCTGGCGGAACAGATACAATATCGACAATAAGTTTGTGCAGAATTGATGATAGCACACTGTCAGAGGAGCTACTTACCAAGACGAGTTAGAAAACTTCAGCTCCGCCATAACTTGAGGAAAAAGTGGCGTTGGTGACATCATCATATTTGCAAGAAAAAAGAACAGCGGGTTGTGATCAATCCAAAATGTGGCGCCCGGACAGTAACTATGTATCAACACCGACGTAACCATTCCTTTGTGTGCTGTAATGTCTAAAGTAGAGAGCAAAATACAGGTGTAAAATACACTCAATCAATAATCCCTCTTAAAAAGTTATTTCGGTTCGGATCCATGAAGAAACTAAACAAACCTAGGACACCACCTTCCCAAAGTCACATGTGAAGGACACTCTTCAGACTATCGGGTTAAATTGCTGATTACAAATTGAAGAGTTGATGTAAAGTTATGTTCGCATACCAATCAATATTTACGGCGATATGCAGAGAAGGTGAAAGGGTTTGAGTTCGTGTCGTGCGACTGTCCGACGCCAGTGATTGAAACAGGATCCTGCAGTTTTGCAACCATACTGACCATACACACTGCGCAATCACAAGGACACAACTTCGAGCACACCCACTTTCACTCAGATACTATGATACTGTATGTATAGCCTATGTCCATGCCATGACCGCAACAAAACTGAAAAGTTCATAAAAAGTCTTAAAAATAATAATAATATGATCAGATCACTTATGAGGCGGTTTGAGCGCTGATAGCATAAATGAAACAACATGCTATCTGCGGTGAGTCAGCCCAATCATTAACATTAAAGTACAGAAATTATGATATTAAAAATATATTTTAAAACAATATCTTAAATGTATTCCTCTATAGTGGTTGTAGAACGTCAACGCTTTATCATTTGCATTGGAATTAGGTCTTCACAAACAGATATTAATGATTCTGTATGCAAATATAATTTTTTAAAAGTGATTTTATTTTTCAACAGGCTACTCTATAGGATGCTGCATCATGCTTATGCCCAGAGTGCCAGAACGGGCAATCCATAGAAAAACATCACAAGCACACCATCATCTGGAGAAAAGGAGGCAGTGCTTTACTTCAGTGTATTGGTGCATCTTAGTTTAATACATCTTGTATGAAGAGTCAACTGTTAAATTAACCCAATGGATAACATAAGTCACTTATAGTAACTACTATATCACCACTTTACATCTGTCTTCTGAGGCTCAGGTTTTCTTTGAGAGCCATGCACATAAGATGTTCAGTGATTTTAAACTATTAAATGTACCCCTTGATTTGAAACAATATGACCTTATATTACCATATGACTGTTTAATAGCCTAATTGAAGATGAGCAAAACTGTCTTACTCTATCATAACCAAAACACAATGGACCTATTACTCCATAATTTATGTTTAGGTAAACTAAATGATATACTGCTTTAAAACATGTATCAAAAAATACATGGGTCGTCATTCATTGAACACTATAAATACAAATCGAGTGCTATTTGCATGTGAAGATATCATGAGATGCATTTGCTCCACTGCTTACTTTTTTTGTTGATGGTCAACTCCAGAGAGCCTTGATAGTATGCACACATTTGCAGAGTATTTCATAGCACCTGACCTGCATATAATGATCTATCCCTTTATCAAACCTGCCACTCACCATTTGTTCAACATCTCCTCAGGACTCCAAGCTGAGGTAACTATGGACGATGACATTGGAGAGGATTTTTTTTCTCGCCAAGGCAGATTTTTCACGAGAAGATAAGTCAAAAAGTCAAGTCAAGTCAAGCTTCGTTGAACTGCAGAGTTGCACTCTTCACCAACACTCCAGACGACTTTTCTTGATTGCATTGGCACATGACTGTGCAAGGCAGAGGACATTCTCATCCCAGTGCTCCTGTCATCACTGCTACATGTCATGATATCTCAGTCTTGTCAAATGCTCCCCATTTCCCAACATCTACTTGACGTCTCCCTTTCAGCAATAACCTCGGACAATGTAAATCCACACTGAATGCCAGGAAATACTAATGTAAACACTTTGCTTGGAGCGTAGATAGAGAACGAGGGCAGGGATCTGTCACGGTGGAGTTTTAAGGTACTCCATTAGGCTAGCAGCCTCACCATCTTATTGCAGAGTTGAAAGGAAATTAGGATACCAATGTCATGGGAAATTATTCATGCTCAGGTGTCGATCAAACCAAATTGATGCCATTTCATCATATAGCCTCTATATGAACAATACAATAACAGAGGACCTAATGGGGTGAGAAATTGTGCTCCCCTTATGTGCCTGACTATGCAGGCCTCCTTAAGAGTAGGATGATTGCATCTTTCCCACTTATTGATCCGTCCGCACTCAGGGCAGTTAGCTGAAATGCTTAGCCTCCATGATTCAGAGTAATGTCTGTCTCCCCGATCAACACTGTGTTCATGATGCAATCTCTGTGCGGAACAGGATGGGTCAGTTTGGATCAGCATTCCTTATTAGACTCACTCATCTGCGTTGCATTTTGTTACTTTCAATGAGTAGACTACAAATGATGGAGGTTAATGTTATGGGACATAATTTTGACTCAATGTTTATCATACAAGGGCTACAAGGGTGTAAAATGTCCAGTAATTTCCCTATGGACTATGGATCGGTCTTTGTCCATTCGTATGTAACACGCTTTATCTCCGACACCACTGGGACAATGTTTAAGAAACTTGGGTGAATGATGCGTCTTGCCATACAGATGGGGCATTTACAACATTACACAGATTGGCCCAATTTGCACCGAGGTAAAGTTAGTTTTATATTGGATATTCGTTTTTCTCTCTTCAATAGCTCTTAAATCCAGCGTGGCATGTCTATGACAATTGTATTCTTAATGAGGGGCGGATGGACAAAAATCTACACCTTTTATTTTTGAAGAGTGAAGTCTGAAACCGTATTAAAAAATTAAAACAATAATAAAAAAAAAAATCTGTAGATGTGTCTCAATGTTTACTGTGCACTTGTTTAAATAATGAAATATTTTAAATTAAATTAAATAATAATCAAAAATAGGCTTGATTTGAATGAATAGGTTATGTTATTCCATAATGATACAACTGTCTTAGTCTATAATAACCAAAACCCTCAGGACTTTTAACTCAACTTTTTGTCATCAGGGACGTTGTAAAAAATGTTGTAGCTTCAGATTATTGTTTAAACTATGTGATGATGCTTTCATGTAATGCCATTCCTTGAGCACTAACAGAGATCTAGAAATCAAAAGCTATTTGCATGCGAGAATGTGTGGAATTTGACATTGTTTACGCATGACGTCTGCAGACCTGAATTCATCACATTTTGAGTGTGGTTTCATACAAATGAAGAGGAAATGAGAAGTTTTGACACAAGTGGTGTTGGGGGCGGGACATGATTGCAGTTTTGATAACTGATTGGAGGTGCCAATTAATGGAGGCGGTGTCCACATACGCCGGGTTACCATTGGTTGTAAACAAAGACCATGCCCAAGTTCTGCGATCGTTTTGACTGGATAGTGTGAATGACACTCTGCAAACTCATGCTCACACCGCATGTGGCGCAGCGGAGAGAGGAGGCGTAAACAGCAGTGAATCACCTAGCTAGGTAGCTAACTAAGGTAAGCGATTATAAGATTTAATTACCGAGGATCACTATCTGTGATTCCTGCCATTGACTTAATTATCAACCGTTAAGCCACCGTGCAATTAATGTGTGAAATTGAGTGCTTTACTGGTCATGTGGTTTTGCTCATCTTTTCTAGCTAACGGGTAACGCTAGCCTTTTCTACGTGATCTATGGCCTAGCAAGCCATCGGTTCGCTCTGCGCGGGAAAGTAGCGAAATATTGACTATTATGCATCAATAAAGTCGTGTACTTAAAGTTATTATAGCAATACACTTTTGACTAAACATTTGCGAATGAAGTCGATCGTAGTTAGTTTGAGAGGCTTGAATGGCCGTCGACGCGGCCTATTCAGACTGCAGTGTGCGCTGCTAGCCAATGCCATAAGGTGCAGTGGAGCTAGCCAGCGCTTGCATTGTTAGCCATGATCTCAATAAGCAGCTGTATCTCAACGTGACTAGGCCGAAAAGCCTTCCGCCCAGATGTTCTTTAATTGAATATATAGTTTGAGCATTTTTTTTTTCTTGGAAGAACGTTTGGATTTGTAACAGCTACGTGTTACCTGCCCCGCTGAACAACGAGGGAGGGACAGCCATTAGCTGGTTAGCATTGTGTCTAGACATGTGTTTCTTGCTAGCTAACTGGCTAGAGATGGTAGCATGCAATTGACAAGGCCCGTTTATGCCCGCATGCCATCTGATCTTGCTTACTCTAGTAAAAGCCAATCTCGTTCGATGGCTGGTTAGCTATCCAGCATAGTTAGCTAGATCCTTGGTTACTTATTAACCTACATTTTACTTGGCTTGCTGCCTTCTACCGTCGGCAAACACTTGGAGAAGTTTGGACAGAGCGGAGACATGATTTCAATGGAACATTTGTGTAAGTTAGCTACCTAGCTAGCTCTCCCAATCTGTGATGGGCAATTAAAGTAGATTTTAGACTTGCTATAATTACCCTATTCCCACAGAGAGAAACGAATTCATACTTTCCAGACTTGCACTGGCAAATACCAGGCATGACTCATGCAGTGAAGTTTGACAGGTGGCATATGTCCTCCCTGTGACATTTTAAAGTTATTCCCACCAGTAGATTGGTGATTAGATGGTTTAAAGACTCGAAATGTTCATTTGCCAACAACTCTGGACTGAATGACGTTTTGATCTGCCCAAGTAAATTAGAAATTCCACATGTCCTCTCACTTTGTTGAATTGAGTTACTATTGTGTAATTTCTGCCTTGTTGGTGATGACTAGTACTGACATTTTTAGGTTATGCTAACCATTGTCTTTCCAATGTGTGTATAGATTATGGACAGCAGCAACTTGTGCTTTGGGTGTGGCTGTCCTGGCCATTGGATCAAGAACTGTCCCGGTGGTGGTGGTGGACGTTCGGGTGGTGGTGGTGGTGGGGGTGGTGGTGGAGGAGGAGGCGGCGGCGGCCGTGTCAGGGGCCGGGGACGAGGCAAGGGTAGGAAAAGTTTTTTTTGAGGGGGGGGGGGTGGGGGCACAAACATTTTTTTACACAGAATTATACACACAAATGCTGCACTGAGTCTGTTTTGACATTACTTCGCATAGATCTCAGAACCAATGATAATTTTCAGTGCAAATTTGGGTCTTTTCACATTGTGATGACATTGGCTTGTCAATATAACTTTGCACAGATGACATGGCCAGATTCTGTAATTAGATTACAGAGATTTGGCTCCTAACTACTCCTAGTTTACAACCGGCATAGACATGGCATCAAAACAATGTAAATAATGTGCTTACTCAGTCAGGATTTCCAGACCCTCCCCTTTCTCCATGGATGCCTGTGTAAACCCATGTTCTCTTTTTCTAGACCTCTTCTGCTACCGGTGTGGAGAACAAGGTCACATTGCCAGAGACTGTGAACAGACCGAGGATGGTAAGAATATTATTCCTCCAATTTGTGAATGCTAAACACAGTTACATGCAGATTGTCAATACAACTGAGTCTTCATAGCTTTTAATAGTGTTTTAGAATGGTCTTGTTTGTCTTTCACTCGTGAACTGGTTGTAGTCTTAACACAATGTGCATCATTTTGACCTGGAAAATGCAACACCGTGGCTTTTTACTGAATCCTGTTATTTTGGGTTTTGAGATGCAGTAGTTTGTTTAACAACCTAAACCATAGTCATACACATCCAGGATAGTCTGTCGTTCCACTCTGTAGGACTATCCCGTATGTGATTTATTGAACTCATCTTGAGTGTATTTCTCCCCTGCTCCTTAGCGTGCTACAACTGCCACAAGAGTGGCCATATTTCCCGGGACTGCAGGGAGCCCAAGAAGGAGAGGGAGCAGAACTGCTACAGCTGTGGCAAGGCTGGTCATATGGCCCGGGACTGCGAGAGCTCCAATGACCAGAAGTGCTACTCCTGCGGGGGTATTGGCCACATCCAGAAGCTTTGCGATAAAGTGAAATGTTACAGGTGAGTCTCTAGCATACATTTTCTGGGGACAAGGGATAAACTCTCATTCATGAATGACGGGAGACATCAGCTGGGGACCCAGTTGTCTCACGGTAACCTGCCTAACCGACTGACTGGCTTGTCTTTTCTCCAGGTGTGGTGAGATTGGTCACGTTGCCCTGCATTGCAGCAAATCCAACGAGCCGAACTGCTACACCTGTGGCAAGGCCGGCCACCTGGCGAAAGAGTGCAACATCGAAGCCACCGCATAATCAGTGCCCTTTGTTGCCCCTCCTTTTTTTCTGATTGATGGTTGGTTGTATTATTTTCTCTGAATCCTCTTCACTGGCCAAAGGTTGGCAGACAGAGGCTAGTCCAAGGCCAGTGAGCCTCTCGACATGTAATATGATGAAAGGGGTGAAAAATATCTTTCTGCATTCAATACAAAAATGTTTGTTTAGTTTGATAGCGGTGTTATGTATAATGCTTTGTTAAAGAACCCCCTTTCCAAGCCACTGGTGAACAGAGACGAATGAATGGGACTAATGATATGGGATATACAGGACTGCTGGGCTTGTGGAAGGTAGTCTCAGTAAGGAAGGAGTAAATGGAAACCTGAACTTCCATGTATGGTTTTTTTGGTTTGTTTTAGTGGGATAACATATGAGTTGGCCAAGAGAGTTTGACATTGGAAACAGTTCACAACATATGTTCCACCTGCATCTGGGCCCTACAAGCAAGCAACAAAGTGGGCGATGACATAAACAACATGTTATATTGATAAAGCGTAACATTTTGGAGGAAGTAAAAGAATCTTAAGTTCTTTTATTTAAAAAAAAAAAAAGATAAACTGTTTACAATTTAAGAGTATCAGTACTTAATCCAAGGTAGATGTTTCCCCAAAAAAAGATTTTGGAAACTTTTATCTTGGAGGAAATTAACATGAATGAACTTGACAGATCAGCAGAATTAGCAATTATTTGGGAATGGAGAATGTTTTCACAGAAATCAAATGTTATTTTTGTACAATATCACTTAGACTACTGTAAAAATACCATTTGCTTGTACTCAGTTTTTAAGTCGGAAGGAAAATGCAACTGAAGTCCTAGAACATAGAAATGTAATTTTAAACTATCAATAAAGCTGGAGGAGCACGGGGAGGAAGCTTGTTCTGTCTTTCGATTTCTTTAATTTGTTAAAAATGTCATGCTATGACCTCAATGTTATTTAGGATTTTTTGATTTGTTGTTTGCCTCCCGAGACAAACCGTCTCCGGATTTCATTCATCTTGTTTTTCATCATTTACTTGTATTGGTGTTTTCCAGAAGGATTGTTAGACATCAGCAGAACTACAGTGTTTTTTGGCCAAGATGTGCTTTCTTTGTCACGACTTGCTTCTGGCCTAGTTGAGTCTTCAGTACAGAACTAAACGGGGCCTTTCTTCCTGAAGAGACTGTGGAACAGGCTGTGCCAAACTGTTAAGGGAATCCTGTCGTCCCTAACCCATTGGCTCAGATTTCCATGTCAAATTCCCACTGGTGGCGCTTGCAGAGTAAATTTAGCCAGCCTATATTAAGATCAATGTGCAATGGCACTAGTTGTCTATTTTGTTGTAAGTTTAGGCCTTATTTGGTGGTCAGCTGTCAGAGATTGACAGAAATGCAATTTAGTCAGAAGCCTACATAACCCCTAATGAAAGCCAAATGAACCAAATTTGGTTATCTGGCCGTTTGATTATCTTCTTTGTTTCCTGATTATTGAGTAGGAGACGTCAACATGAAAATATATTTTCATTTTAAACGTAAGAAATCCATTTATTGTATTCTTTCAGATAACTGACCTGTGTTATACTGTATAATGCCCTCCACCAGCATTCCACCTGATGTTCAAAATGGCAGTAGGGACGCGGTCACGCTGCCTCCACCGCTGCTGACTGTCAGCGGTAATGAGGGCGAAGGACCTCCTCCTCAAATGTCGTCATTGGGCCAGAAAGGAAAAAAAATCCTGGGACTGAGAACCGGAGGAAAACAAGCCCAGTCGGACAGCCAGCGCAGCCCAAGCCGGCTTCATACATTCGGGGAATTGTTGTTTTCAGTCCCCGTGGAGAATTAGAGGAGATGAGGGGGCTCTTGATGTTTTACCGGGCTTTACACGCTCTGAGTAACCGACAAGTCAGACGAAAAACTGGATTTGCCGGTTCTCAGTGCGGGTTTTGCGGAACCGTGTCTGATAGCAAGGTACGGTTCGAACGGCAGCTGTTGCTTCCTCCTGAATTCTGCACTGTCGATTGATACACTGTAACCTAGTGTCAATTGCATTGTTATTATGCGTTTAATAAAATGGTTACATTGTATGACTTGGATGTCGCTTGAGCCCAAAATATTTATACCGCCTCTTTAGGGACTCGATATGTGAGGACCCTAAAATACAAGATATGTGGATGAATTCATTAGCCTAGGGTTAGCGTTCGCATTAAATAAAGACATTTTGCATCATGTCTAGTAGGCTAATTTGTAGGCTAATTGTTAACATGACTGATGATTTTCCCTAATCTGCCAATGCAAATCCTAAATCTAAAGGTATAAAAGGATTGGCGCTTTAAATCAGACTCCTATAGATGATATCTGATCTTTTCCTCATGATGTTGCATTCTGCTGTGTCATTTTCAGGGGTATATTACCCCCAAGATCTCTAGGCTCACAGATGCAATATAACCTTTGCAGTCAGGGCATCATTCACATTTGTGTTTTAAAAAAAAAAAAAAATTACAGTAGGACTTTTGATCATTGTAGATCAATGATTTCAAATAATAATGTAAGAAAGAAAAAACGCCCCCCCCCCCTAAAGGAATGCTCCCCTAACAAAGCCAGTTATCACATGCATTTCCCATGTCTTGTGTTAATATAACATTTATTAAGTATGTTATGTGAGCATAACCTACATATTCATCCACATATCTTTA
The DNA here is from genome assembly GCF_951799395.1 of Argentina silus. Taxonomy (NCBI): domain Eukaryota; kingdom Metazoa; phylum Chordata; class Actinopteri; order Argentiniformes; family Argentinidae; genus Argentina; species Argentina silus. Next base: position 20,406,763 of record NC_139662.1, read on the forward strand.
TTTTTTTGATAGGAATGACCTTTTGTGAATTCTGAAAGAGCATCAATGCCTCACATTCTTCTCACAGACTGCAAATTCTGTTTGTTTTCACACATTAATCTTGATGTCCTGGCAGTGACTTGAATGATCCTCTCTCCCTTCTTCAGCCACAGCCGGGCTTTGGCCTGCTATTCGACATTGATGGGGTGCTTGTCCGGGGAAAGACGCCCATCCCTGCAGCAAAAAAGGCATTCCAAAAACTGGTTAACTCTCAGGGACAATTTGCGGTGCCAGTTGTTTTTGTCACAAATGCAGGGAATTGCCTCCGGCAGACTAAAGCTGACCAGCTCTCACACCTTCTGGGGGTGCCAGTAAGTTTCTCTGGCCTGTAAACACATCTCCTCCATCCATAGACAAGATGTAATGGAAGCCCTTCATCACAATAGCAGTTACTGTGTGGGCAGTAGGATGTCTGTGTGTGACAGGGTTAGGCTTAGGCTTAGGCATAGGCTTGGCCTAGCTAACTGGTGGTTCTGTTATCAGATCACCATGGACCAGGTCATCATGTCACACAGTCCACTAAGGATGTTCAAGAAGTACCAAGAGAAGTGTATTCTTGTGTCAGGACAAGGACCGGTCCTGGATATCGCCAGAAAGTATCCTTTTGAGCTTTGTGTTGTGACATCTTGGATACAAATGAGCACATACAATTATGACTGATAACTATCTCTCTATGCTATCAGTTGGTTTGATCCATAACCTCCTCTGCTAAGCTTGGGCTTCGAGAAGGTAGTCAGCATTGACATGCTGCGAGAGTCCTTCCCTCTGCTGGACATGGTGGATCACAACAGACGACCCAAACTGCCGGTGAGTTTCAGACAGCTAAATAAATAAACAAGATTGACATAAACTATAATCGAGTAATGCTTTGAAGGTTGCAATTAAGAAGCATTCCTAAGCAAGTTCCATCTCTGTTTTTCCTTTCCAAGTCCATTCCAGTTGTCAACCTTCCCAAGGTAGAAGGTAAGCATTTGCAAAACATGCTTAAACATGCTTGCAAAGCATTCCAAGTGGTTAATCTTGCAGTCACAGTGTCATGAACAGAAACCTGCCTACTCTGCTTAGATTTATGATGTTATTGAAATTGAGCAGACAAGACTAGCACTTAATCAATTTTTTTCTTTTTTTCTTGGCACAGCTGTCATTCTCTTTGGGGAGCCCATTCGATGGGAGACCAACCTGCAGCTGATTGTTGACATCCTGTTGACCAATGGGAACCTCAACAGTGCCCACCAGAACCAGAAGCTGCCCCACCTACCCCTGCTGGCCTGCAACATGGACCTCATGTGGATGGCCGAGGCCCAGTCACCACGGTAACCAAAATGACCCAAAGCTGTTATTGAAATGTGCTGAAAAGGGATATATGAATCAACAACTTTGTTTTCACCATCAAGTGTAATCATATTCTTGAAGCAAAAAAATATTAATAATCTCAAAAGGACATTTCATCAAAAGTTTGCCCTTGAAAGCTGTGAAATTAATCATTTTCTACTCAAGACATATTATCAGTGTAAAATACTGTCAATATTTAATTTAGCTTATCTTGGTTCTCTCAAACTCAGGTTTGGTCATGGGACTTTCCTGGTGTGTCTAGAGAACATCTACAAGAAGATAACGGGCAAAGATTTGAAGTACGAGGCTCTGATGGGGAAACCCAGTGAGCTGACCTACCACTTTGCAGAGTACCTCATCAGGAGCCAGGCTGTGGAGAGGGAGTGGACACTGCCCATCACCTCCCTCTATGCCATTGGGTAAGACCCCCTGTCACCTTTCTGTAGCTTACCTCAACGGTCGATGAGATCAAATCAAAGTATCATAATGCTGCTATCTGTGTATTTTATTTGTGACATAACAGACGTTTCGCTCAAATCAATAAGGACAATGCAGATATTAGTAAAACAAAACCAACTAATTTTCACAGCCCTCCTATTTTCCCAGCATTGAAAATACGCCCCAGTCCTTATTTTTCCATAGATTGCAGACAGAAATGTCTGCCAAGTGAACCCTCTGGGTTCACTTGTAACGTTTAGGCCTGGAGGGGCCAGTGTGGGGGCCACTGGGGGGGGGGCCACTGGAGGGGCCACTGGAGGGGACATGTTTCTTGTTTAGTAGCAACTGGATTATCTATGGAGATGAGCTCCAGGTGTATACTAATTGATGCTGTAGGGGAAATCTTGGTTGTGATAGGATCATCTCTTGAATCTGATTTAACAAGAGACCAGTTTATGGTCATCCCATTCAGAATGTTGGTTGAGATGAACCCATTCTCTGTAATGATGCTGGTGTTAGCAGTGTGTTATATGTACTAGCCTTACCTGACCCTTTTCTTTGCTCCCCCCTCAGTGACAACCTTATGACTGACATCTATGGATCCAACCTGTATAATCGCTACCTGGAGGAGAGGACTGCAAGAAGGAACGCCAAAGCAGTAGTCAAGATGGCTGCTGGCACAGGCTCCACCGCAGCCCTGCCCCAAGTGGAGGAGGTAGACAACGCCTGGGAGAGAGAGCTAGCACCCCCCTCTGCCACCTCCTGCAAGTCCATCCTGGTGTGTACAGGGGTCTACAACCCCCACACGGAGGTCCCCAGCGATGCCAAGCAGTGCATCAAGGAGACTGTGTTTCACGGGCACCGCGACTTCCGCTTCGACCCGGCTCTGGTGGAACCGGGCCACATCGTGCACGATGTGGCGGACGCTGTGGAGCTCATCTTTGAGCAGGAGAAATTTGTGCCTCAATAACTGTGTCCAGGTGAGAAGCTCCCATGTCGTCATGGAAACCCTGGTAGAAGCCTTGACCTGTACCAGATTGAAAAGAGGGGGGGGGGTCGATATCCGTCCAACGTACTGAAGATTTGTTTCTCAGAATAATGCATGATGGAAATGGTACCCCTAGTCGTAGGAACTAGGAAACACCACTTACTGAGTTACTTTGGAGGCATCTAATACTGTGGACAGTGTTTACAACATGTTAAGGGCATTGGTGGAAAGGGCATTAGTTCAAATTTGTAACTGTGTGAAGTACTGTAGTGAGATATAGTTATTTTTATTCTGTTCTGTTGTTTTTATAGTGGGTCTTAATCGATTCAAGTTAAGCACAATGACCTGTTTTTAAGTAATGGCAATTGATTTTAATTATGCCTTATTTATGTTAATAAGTATTTTCTTAGTTGTGATTATATACAAATATTGTGACAATATTTTAGACGTTTAATACCGATGTTGAGGTCATCCAATATCGTTATTACAACAATAAGCTATTAACATTTTTTATGAAGTCCAAGTAATTCATGTGTTCAGTCATTATGCATTTAGCCTGTGAATTCTATGCATGTGTCTCATTATTTAGGTTCAATGTATGTACTGAAAGAATACCTGTTTGTTATTCAATGTGCAATATCCTTAAACAGTGCTGCCTACTTTATCTCTAACTATGTAACCATTGAACCAGTATTTGCACAGAACAAAATGAATCATTCTCATTTGTTGTTAACATATTCTGCTATCCTAACTTGTTTGGTATCATTCTCATTTGTTGTATGTGTTAGAGCTGTGACTGCAGAAACAAAACAGGAACTAGCCATTTATATTTATATGAAAGATATAAATATAGCAAATGCTATTTTTTCATTGGTTGAAAAACCATCATTTGATGTATTTCATACAGAGGTTCTCAATATTGCCTGACTTAATGAGGAAAAAAACAAACCAAGCTGGCTACCTATTGTGTTGTAGAGGATAACACAGCATGGGCTTAGTTACGTGAAAACAAATGACCGTTGAAAATAAAACCCTGATAACTTGTTGACGTCGAGTTGTTTTATTCTTCTTTCTCATCCTTGTTTAAGTTCAAAAGAAAAAAAAAGAAAAAAAGATTTAATCTGACACCTCTATTTGTTATAGAAAGGTTTTTGGAAAATTGGAAAACAAATTTACCAGTAGCTAGACACAGAAACAAGTGTATAACACAGTGTTTAATCAGCAAGAACAGCCACTTGGGATATGCCTGGCCTTGGCTGAGTTTGCCTTTGATTGATGGTTAGGATGTGGCCCGTTTCTGACATTACACACATGTAGACAGACAGCTTTGTCAGGGCGGATGTCCACTCCCAGAGTGGTAAGTACCAATGGCGTCAATGTAGGCTGGTAGTATAGGAATGTAGCTACTTCTGTCATCAGGTGCGCTGAAAAATTCTGGCCTTGAAAATAGCACTAATATTTCAGACACACCCCCAGCGCCACCACCAGCACCCCCGACAGCGCCCCTGTTTGTGCTGACTGGTTTTACGTTATTAAAACTGAGCTCTCTCCCTAGTCTCTCTTCCCTTGAAATTCTATTTATGTGGCTATAAAGGGCATGACTTCAGTATTGCAATGTTAGACTATATCTTCATTTGAATTGAACTAGCCTATCTATCCATACTTTTACCACTTGTGAACATCTTTCAATTCCAACTAACATTTGTTTACCTGAGATGATACAACAGAGATGAAACTTGAACTGTCCAGTACGTAACAAGGGAAGATAACAGTTCTAGAGCATATCATCTACGACAGACAGACAGAAAAAGTCAATTCAAGTATCACAAGTCGGTGAAATTATATTCCAAGATATATTATATGAATGAATTATATGAATGAATTATATTCCAAGATATATTATATGAATGAATTATATGAATGAATTATATTCCAACACTTGTTTACCAATATTGATTATAATCCAGTCATCCAATGGTGCACAACTTTTATCATATTGATTTTATTTTTATATTGTGCTTCTTGTGCAAGACGTCCAGTATTTGGGGCAATATCTCCATGTTCTCCGTGATCAGAGGCCTCTCTAAATCATCTGTCCAGGTGAGGGAGACAGAGTTCCCTCTGTCCTCTGACAATGTGCTCTGGAGTCTCTTCCTGTGTTTGGGTTTGAGTGATCGTAGAGAATGAGCCTCAAAGCCGGCATGTCTCCCATCAATGTCCAGCGTGAAGGTGGAGTTCTTGGCCAGCCTCAGGCCCCACAGTAGCAGGGCGATGAGGCCACAGAGCATCACCCCTACCAGGGCGTCGTAACCCCCTCCAGCACAGCTCTGCTTGCCACACGAGGAGAAGTGGGCATCATTTAGTGAAACGATGGCTGTGCGTGCCACAGAGCTGGGACTGGCACAGACGGGCACCCCAGACACAGCAGCCCTGTTCCTCTGCAGCCAGGTCCTCAGGTACTGTATCCCACAGTCACAGTGGAAAGGGTTCCCAGCCAGGAATACCCTCCTCAGGCCATGCAGCCTGTCAAAGTGCCCTGGGGGTACTGTAGTAAGCTGGTTGTCCTGTAGGTGGAGCTCAGTGGTGTCTGGGGGGAGAGGAGGTACTTCCATGAGGCTTAGGGAGCTGCAGTTGACCTGGAGTCCTGCAGACTGGAAGGCGGAGCAGTGGCAGGACTGTGGGCTGGATGTGGCCAGAAAGAGGAGGATGGCTAGCCCTGGACCGGAGAGCATCCTGAAGGAAGAAAAGTACAGCCTGTAATATGTTATAACAAACAGCTCTGCATTAGTAAAGGCATGTTTTATTCGTTTTTTTTTATATATTTGTTTTTATTTTTTTTATTACAATTTGTGTACACAGATAAGTTATAAGCTGTATGCATGTTTGGATCTATTCATTATGTATTGTATTCATATACAGTAATCAGAGCTATTTACCACACACAGTGACAGAGGAGAACCAGTGGAGGATCTGCAGAACTGTGTGTTATTTAACTGGAAAGACCATTGTAAATGCTATGCAATAATTTGTGTTGCATACTGTAAATTGCATTAAACTGTCTGTAATATTCACAATGTAAACAAGGAGACAACACACAAGTAAGAGACAAATGACATACAGTACCAGTCAAAAGTTTGGACACAATCTTGCCAAGAGTGTGCAAGGCTGTCGTCAAAGCAAAAGGTGGCTACTTTGAAGAATCTAAAATATAAAACATATTCTGGTTTGTTTAACACTTTTTTGTTTACTACATAATTCCATATGTGTTATCTATATGTGTAATCTACAATGTAGAAAATAATAAAAAATAAAGAAAAACCATTGAATGAGAAGGTGTGTCCAAACTTTTGACTGGTACTGTATATTGCTTGCAGGAATTTCATACTCAAGATCAACATTAAAATAAAACCAGTTATGTGTATGTGCCAATTGTGCCCCCAGAGCGTTTTTGTCCAGGACCAAGAGTGGTCTACTCAAGTGATCTGGGTCATTGTGACCGGGTCAAAGCCAACCAAGGTAAAGTGAGGCCTACCTTTCAGTGTCAAGCCAGCGTCAAGAGGTCTATAGATAAAGCCTACCTTTCAGTGTAAAGCCAACATAGAAGGTAGTTCTTGTAATTCCACTCATTATTGAGGCCTGTGCTCTGTCAAGCACCAATCCACAGGTCTTCAGTCCAGTGCTGCTCTAGAAGTTCTAGAAAAGCTCTAAAGTTCTAGAAGACGTCTTTCCAGTCAGTCACAATTCTCCAACGGTTGTGTTTTTAAACTCAGAATCTCCATACGCCACTTATGTCACATTGTCAGGGCGTGTGAGACCCACCGTTGACAGAGCAAGCGTTGGATCATGTGACATGAGGGAACCACCTCTGTTGGGAGAAGATAAGGTTTTATCTACCAAAATTTGTGGTCGAGGCTTTCGAGTGAGTTTTTAACTGCAACTGCTATACATAAAAGCACTGTGCACCTTATGGTATTAAATGGCATTTAATCTGGGCCTAGAAAGACACATCATACCACCTCCACCACATACATGAACATTATTCCCTCTCTTTATATATCATATATATCATACTTACCTCAATGTTAACTAAATCAAACATGTTCTTGCACAGCGCTGTTGCACTGAATCTGTTTTCAGAGACCAGATGATTCTTCAGATACTGGTACACTTTTACCACTAGGTGGCGTGAACACAAGGCTTCATCCTCATGGCCATACAGTACATGGGCCCTCTAGTGGAGATACTGTTTGGGAGGGATGGACCAAGACAGGCAGCTACTGTAAGAAATACAAAATGCATTTTTTGAGGAGGAAACCCCTGTATGAAAAGAGGAGAAGAAAACTCCTTCTATGGGTACTTTTTTGACTACTGTAGGTGTTTGAATGAATTGGTCCACATTATGATTCACATTAGATACCAAAACAAACACATGCATACCATAAGTCATATATTTGTTTATTTTGCGTTCTCAACATTGTCACAGTTGAAGTTTTACAATAACTGGGGTCTTACTGACTCACTACTCACTGTACAGACAGAATGCACATTGAAATGAGGCCACTCTTGTCCTTCCCTTTTTTAAAGTGTGTCTCGCACCTGACAGAACAGCTTGCAGCATGTGATGAGTGTCTGTATGTGTGTGTGTGTGTGCGTGTGTGTGTGTGTGCCTGTGCACGTGTCTGTGTGTGTGTGTGTGTGTGTGTGTGTGTGTGTGTGTGTATGGATGTAGGAGGCAGTTGAACGTTATAACAGTCTGTCTGAGGTCCACAGCGAATGACAGTTCACTAGAGTTGGTGGCAGAGACAAGCGATATGTTCAGAATCATATTCCTTCCCCCACCCTCCCTTCCCCCCCCCCTCCCCCCGCCCGTATGAGGTGATGGGTTTACACCCTGATCTTGACTGCAGGTATTGTTATAGAGAAGTGACAATATACACACTATTTACAGTTCCTTTTTCTCCCACTTGGTCCCTTCTCGTCTTCATTTAGATAAACCCACCTTCCCAGAAATCCCACCCCATGTCTCCTATGTACACATTGAAAGCCCTCGGCTCCCTAACAGAAGTGCAATGGTGTTTATTTTTGTACAATGGCTTATGTGTATGAAATGCATGCTGAGCTCCAACAACAATCAGCTTAACATGGAACAGCAAGAGCAAGTCAACATCAGGAGATTCAAAATCAACAAAATCAAAGAAAATGTCAAACTTTACAGGCTGATTTTTTTCCGTCAGCTCACAGTGAATAGGACACACGATGCATCAGATCCATGCAGTGCATTGTTGGGATATATTCTCACACTAGATGACAGTGAACATTTGAAGCACTACAACACATGTAACGTACATACGTTTCTTTTTTACAATGTCAGACCATTTCTGAGTTATAAAAGAAATATGAAATCATTAGAAAGACACATTCAATTGATTATTCATGTCCAAGATAAGATATGTTTAACCATCTAAATTTCCTTATTTGTTATAATATCATGAATCTACTGTAAGATGAATGGAAATGTGTTGAGTGTAAGCCTCAAGTCATGACTTATCGTTCTGGTATTCATAGTTAATGTTAAAATACTTTTACACCCTGAATATTGGGACAAACAGTTGACTCTCACTTTAATTTACACACAATAATAGACTCTTATTTGTAGAATGTAGAAAGGTATTATTCTTTACATATACCCAGTTCCTTTGTTCCGTTTGCATTTCTTTGCTGTATATTAGATCTGCATTTCCTGAAAAATGAAAGCGTTCTTTCATATGTGCTTATCCAGCAAAATATTTATTTTCTGCCCAGAGGGAAGCATATTCCTTTATTAAAATATATACACACATTCCTCTTTCCATTGTGAACTGTGTCAGTAAGTATTTATATAATCTGAAATGAAAAAGATATTTTTCACCTGAATCTCTTCCTGGACAACATGATAACAGACTTCCATCCTTAGTACAAGTCTGTAAAATTTAACATGATTGCACTTAAATTGCTATGGTAACACTGATTTGTTATAATGTGCAGAGGATCGCCTCACATCAATAACATTACATGCAAAATCACTTATTAGACATTCCACTGAACTCCAGGACTGTGTTTCTCAAAGGAGAACAGTCACACATTAAGCCACTGAGAGAAAACGACAGGGGTCAAAACAAAAATAAATAAATAACTACACAACATGAAAATGCACAAAACAGGAGGGACACTTTGCTTGTTCTGAATGTACAAAGTCAGTACAAAGATATTGCACATATGATAAAAAACAAAGATGAGAAACCAAAATCCTTCACTTCATACTTAAGAGTTAATTTTAGTCGCACACCTGGTCAGGTTTTGTAACTAAAACAAAGATATAGGCAAGTAAATGATGCAAAAGCAAAACTCTTAAGTATTATGACAGTATATTTGATTCTGAGAGTCAAGAATGCAGCTGTTGCTTATTTCGAGAGAGTCATTGCCACGTGTGCCAAGTGGGTCCATCAGAAAAGTGAACTGAGCCAACACATCTATTCGTAAAGTATCTCGTAAGGACCAGCTGAGAGAATGGCCAGCCTACTGTATGTGAACCAAGAAGGCCAAGAGCTGAACAAGAGGTCTATAACTCTTCCATACTGCCATATCTCACAGTCCTTCAACTTCAGCACTTCATATAGAGCTTCAGTAGCCCACGGTATGACTGCTCTAGTGAGTTAAGAGGGACCCACCTACCCCAGCATATGAAGAACACCAGAGTGGACAACCATGCCAGGAAATGTCCACTCTGAGGCTTCCTACATGACAGCCCAGCATTATGAGGGCCATATGCTACAGCTGCATTCCAGAGCCCCCTGAATGTTCCGTTTTGGAAGGCAGAAAGTTCCAGAGTGGGTTATTGGCCAGACTGAATGTGGGTTCACTCCTTTCAGATAGATCCTGTTACCATAGAGTCCATAGTGTGTATCAGTATAACACTGACACAATTATTTTCTACTGATAATAATAATGGTTGTAAGTATAATCTTACAATATACTTTACGCACAATATACTGTGATGAAGTCTTGACTAAATAGTTTATGCTTTAGTAATTGGCACATTTATTTATGAGAGCTAGGAGACAATACATAAAGCTGTCATCTACAGTAAACACAGCACTATAACTACTACAATTGAGACTGTCTACTGTTGTTAACCTGTCCGTTGATCTAGTTATCGTGAAATGAGTACACCTAGCTTTTTCACTACATGAGTTCTACAAGAGGCAACAACACATAGCATTCTTAAAAATGAAGACAGGTTTCGCAAAACCCGAGAAAGCAGAGTGTTAAAAGCTAGCTTCTTCAAAAAGACTGTGTACAATATAATATGCCATAATGACAGCGAAAACAGTCAGCCACGTTTTTACCCAGACCTTTCCCAGGGTGTCTGTCCTCCTGATTACGTGAAGGAAAGACAGACTATTGGACAAACGGAGCAGTGGAGAATGGCCGACAGAGAAAACACGCCTTTCTCTTCAGCCGTCGTGACCGGTTCTTGGGTGAGTTCGTGGAGAGAAGGGGAAAGCATTTTTCTGTACAAAATGCCGCCCTGAAACCCTGACAGAGGGAGGACTGTACTCTGAAGAGAGCCCAGGGTCCTTTGTGGAAGAATTGAGTCTGGGTTTTTATCCTGCATATTGTTGAGCAGCTGAAGGGGGGATGTAGGAGGACTCCCGGAGGTCCATCTCCATCAAAGCAGCAGTAGAACACAGTGGGCAGGCCATAGACTCAGACTGTCTGTCCCTTTGGCATAAGCAACTATCCCTCCCTCTCTCTTCCTTCTCTCTCTCTCTCTCTCTCGTTCTCTCTCTGTTCTCTCTCTCTCTCTGTTCTCTCTCTCACTCTCTCTCTCTTGTTCTCTCTCTCTCTCTCTCTCTCTCTCTCTCTCTGTCTGAGGGACGTCACACCACGGTGCTGATACCACTGTGTTTGGGTTTGGGTCCGCAAGGCGCCGATCCCTGCTGCTGACTGTGGTGGTGAGGGGCATGCTGGGAGTGCGAGGCATGATGGGAATGCTGGCTGTGGCCGCTGTGGCTGTGCTGCTGCTGCGCGTGTGTGTGCGGGTTTGTGTGTTGGTGTGTGTGTGAGGCATAGGCCGGGTGCTGGTGGTACTGTGTGTGGGGAGGGGGGTGGTAGTGGTGGTGGTGGTTGTAGGGGGGGGGGTTCTGTTGGACATTATGGCAGTACTGGGAGTGGTGCGACTGGAACGCTGTCGACTGTGCAGTGTGGTGGAGGTTAGCCGGGTGGGGTGTGTGGGAGATGAGGGTGGGGTGTCCAGGCGCAGGAAGAGGAGGGTGGCTCTGGGATGAAGGCTTCCCTCGCTTGCTGCCGAAGATCGACCCGAGGATGGAGGAGGAGTTGGGGATGGAGGGATGACCGCGGGGCGGGCCCTCGCGGGGGGCCGTGGCTCTCCGGTGTGTGTGGGGGCTGCTAATGATGGACCCCTGCGGGAGAGAAGAACGTAACAGCATCTCTGTCAGTGCCTTCTGTAAAGGAAGACATTTTGACAGTAGAATGTCACCGTCACTATCTTGGTGAATGTACCACCTCATGGAGGTTGTTCACATGGCCCACATATTCAAAGGAAAGCAAACGTTACAGAGCATGCAAAAATTAAACTTAAAATGTCATCTCGTGATGGGGACAGAATATGAGTGGTAATATCAGGTTTATGGCCTCACTGTACAATGTTGCAAAAGGAAGAGACCCAACATTTCCAAACATCCCTAAAACTCTGTAAATGGCCACATGACACACAAAATGGACGGTTGAAATTATCACTGCTAGTCTTCTGAGTGTGTCTTACGTAAACTACTTTGGAAATACTACTTTCGGGATAGATCAATCAATGTAAGCCTACTGTAGGGCATAAACACTGAGAATAGCACAGCAATAAACACATTGACATGAGCAGAAATCAGAAAATAGTCACAATCGATCGATGTCAGTTTCAAACACCTTCCCAAACCTGCCAAAAAGTCACACATGCAACTTGTTAAAAACAATGGAGGCAGAGTATCCACATGCAGGGGGTGTGACAGGCAAACTCTCCATCAACATGAGGTTAGCATTCAACTGGACAGCAGAAGGCAGCAGTGCTTGAGCTCAGGTAGGCACGACGCCTGTACACCTTTCCCCTGTTCTAGTTCCAACCCTATCTGAGGCAACGTTCCTTATAATTCATTCAAGTTTAAAACCACTTCCTATAGTACATGCTTCATCTAAGACTGGCAAGAGACCATTATGATTTATTTGAAAGTGGAATGACATTTTCAGGTTCCCAGACTTCAACCCAACTTATGAACTCATGGACACATGGAATGAGTGAATGATGGTGAAGAATGAAATCCACATCTTTTTTTTATATAGGTCGAATCTGGGTGTAAAAAATCCCATCAATAAAATCCTGACCAATGAGACCACTGCTTTAAGCTAGTGTTCCTCCCTGAGCTTGAGTCAACCTCTGGGCTTTCCATAGGATGTCTGGGGGACCGGGTAGAGGGACCAGGGCAGGGACAGAGGGGGCTCTAGGAGTTACTGAAGGGAGAATAGGTGGTCCGTCCAAACGTATTGACAGATAAAAGACAACCCCCAAAAAGTCCACCTGCGAGACGGGACGGGACTGAATGGAGGACAGCAAACTGTGATAGGAACAGACAGCTGTGGGAGGGGGGAGAGGGAGGGGTGGGGGGGGGGACAGAAGGATCAGAGGGGGATTAGTAGAGTCATGCTTGTTTCAAGAAAAAGGGCAAAGTGGCCACATGACCAAAACAGGAAATCCCTCCCTCCCTCCCTCCCTCCCTTTCCGACGGGGGGGCAGCATCAGAGGCAGGCAGCCTATGCATGCACACTAACCCAGGCAGGCAGGTTAAGGCATCCGAGAGAGAAAAAAATGATCAAAAACAAAATGAACTGAGAGTCTATGAAGCAGAGAGGGTGCAAGACCAAAAAATAAATGGTGTGTTTTGACAGTGCACATCATCACATAGAGTAGCTTTGGATACCAGCTGCTTCCAACTTACTTCCATATTGCTGTCTAGTGATCCTGCACTGCTGCGACGCCCCCGCTTGCCTGCCCGAGACATGCAATACCACAGATTAGAGATAGACAGCACTCCTGGATCAACTACAGAGCTGAGATTTAGGCATCCCTCCTCTCCCCTTAAGGCAGTGCAGGGGCTTGTAAGTACACAGGAAGCTGAGGTAAGTCCTACTGTGGGCTGAGGTAGGTGGGATCAGGGGGGTCAGGGAGAGAGTGAGGAGGGTTGGTTGCATGGGTAAACTGTGGGTATTATACTGTGGTAATAGTAGTGTCCATTATTTCCGTTCCTGCTTTGTTCAAATTTACTGCAGGAGTTGAAGTGAAAGAGCTGGTCTGGTTGGTCCATGTGCTAAGCTTCCACACTATTTATATCATATTCTACATCGTCGTGTTAATCTTGACCATTAATAAAACATAATTCCTCAATTTAGAGTTCCCTGTACTGGCTAAGACAGAGGCAGAGGAGGTCATCTGTGCACATCAGCCGACGCCTCTGTACCATCTGCTCAGTAGCTATTTATAGAAGGATTGGTAGGCCTGTCTCGTTATTCTAAAACTAGCTAGTATTATCCAGAGTTTATCAGCGAGTCCCGGTGGAATGTGACAGCAGGGATTTACTGTTGTCACAAGATGCAGATTGTCATAAAGGAGAGTCACATGTGGCTTTGTAAAGTCACAAAGTAGGAGAATGGCTGTTGCACATGAGGTGAACAGGCAGATACAGGGCCTGAGAATACACCCAGGCGCTCTGCCAAGGCTAGGCACACTCAGCCAATGGATACATGACCAATAATCACAACACATGAACAGGAAATACCCAATGGGCATGGCAATAACAGGAAGTACACATGAGATGGACTATGGTGAAGAAAAGAAAAAGTATTGTACACAGGAATGACCACACGATCATGCCACATCCTGCATTGAGAAAGTTAGGGCTGGAACATACGCAAAAAACATGAAACAAGGGGCGAAAGCACCATGGTTTCTATTTGGTTCAACACTCACTAAGCTTAGGGTTTCACTACTGGACACAAAATGGCAGTTGGAACAGAGCTATTGTATCACCCAATGAGACACTGGACCCCATACATGGATTTCATTACGTTATCATGATAGCCAACTGATAACCTAACATAACGGAATGGATGACGTGTTTTCACAGTCAGAGATGCTACGTGAGACACTATGATATTTATGGAATGTTTGTTGTCATAGTGATTGGACCCAAATCTCGTCTTGTGCCTGTTTTTACAGTATACAGTATGAGCAGAATAGATCACCATTGAGTTGTTGTTGTTGTTTTTTTTATTACAGAAATACATGAGAGAAAATGATTGAGAGGTGAGTGAATATTATGGTTGATTAATTGAACATATAACAGGCAAAGCTCATCGTGAAATGTGTTGAGAAACAATCGGGATTTACGAATGATGAAAATATGACAAGTAAGAGTGCAAAAAACAAAATCAAGGTATGTTTTCATTTAGACTATACAGGGGTGAGTTTCATCCTTCAATTTAATCAAAAAAGATAAGACAACCTCTCAATGGAAAACACCATACTAACAAACAGCCAATTCATTTCGAAACGGTTTTATTTTCAGTATGAAAAACACTGAACTACCTCTCATTTTACATTCCACTTAAAGGCAAGAGCATTTTAGGGGCAAGAGCATGAATTCCAGCAAATCATCAGACTTACAGACAAAACACTTTGGGGCCTGTAGATTTTAACTAGACTGGATGAAAAAAAGAAAAGACCTCCTCCTAGGGGAGAACCCAAACACCAATTTATTACCACATACAGTATGTGTGAGATAGCTATTTTGAATTTGACCTGTGGATTATCTCTAAACCACAAGAGAGGAGGAGGGGGGCGGGGCGACAGAAGCAGACGACTCTCCTATTAAATCTCCCCCTGGTGAAGACAACGACCTTTGACCTTACCTGCTTCGGAGAGGTCGCGGAGGGAGCTACTGAGCGCGCTCCTCTTCAGCCCCTCTCCCATGGTGTAGGTGTCGTCCAGGCTGGCGCGGTTCATGCTGCCGTTACCGGCCTCTTTTTTCAGCCCAGAGCTCTGGGACATGCTGGGCCTCACGATGCCCTTCTGCTTCTCCAGCTCAGCTGTATACAGACACACACACACACACACACGCATGCACACACGCACGCACACACACACACACACACACACACACACACACACGCACGTGCGCACACACACACACACACGCACACGCACGCGCACGCGCACACACACATGTGCACGCACGCACATACACACACACACACATAGGGAGTAAGGTCAGGGCAGTTGCATTGTTGCTATGTGTTGATCTTACAGTAATGTTCAAGTACAAACAGCGAGCAAATTGAACCAGTATGCTTATCTTTGGAACATTTCTGGATTCAGGTCAAACAATTTTGTCATCCGAATATTTATAATTTCATGTAAGCTATTACTCTACTCTCTACAATATTTGCATATACAGTTCAGATTTGTCATTATTGGAATAAACTTGTAAAATGCATTTTTGATGTTTGAGTTGTCCTTAAAAATAGCCCTCTATGTTTCTCTTAGTAAATCCCTCCGCTCTGCCGCTGGTAGCCAGCCTGTGAACTCTAGAACTATAAACATCCTTCCTCATAAACAGAGTAATGAGGACCATGCCCTGCCCCTATTTACAGGGGTCCACACAGCCCAAGGCGGCCAGGGAGGGAGGGGTGGAGGGAGGGAGGGAGGGAGGGAAGGAGGGAAAGAGGGAGTGGTGAAATGTCCACTCACACTCTATTCTGTATTTCTCCATTTCCTGGACCTCAGAGATGGATTCCCGCAGGTCGTCAGTGAACTTCTTGCGGTCCTGGGGGTTGGGCGCGTTGAAGTTGATGAGGACTTTGATGTCTGCACCTGGTATGGCTGATGTAAGCCTGATTCCATTGGGGTAATCTGGGCCAATGGCAAAACAAAGAGAGAGAGAGACCTTTAAACAGGGATCATAGCTGAGGGGGTTCAATCCACAGCTCTGAAAGTCTGTCTGGAGTTCTGATAGCGTAAACAGTGTCACATTCCATCACTTTCACTTCCCATTCAAGTTAGATACTGTGGTAAGTCAAGCTCAGGTGGGTGTAGTCTGTAAACATTGCATGCCAGACACATTGTAAAGATACTTTGTGGACTAGTGCTCAGGGATAAACTTACACTGGTTCTCAAACATCAGAACCTGCATCCCGTACAGAGAGAAGGACTGCCTGAAGCTGTATGTCACAGAGTTCTTCTTCTTCTGGAAAATCTTTGTCACCTGTACCAACAGTCGCAGACAGGGATCACACAATGAAACACACTTGGAAATTGAAAAAGTGTACCTGAGTATTCACAGAAAAAAATGCCTGAGCTCATGGTTTGTGGTGTTATAGCATTGATTTAAATTGTAGGCAATTCATCCGTTTTTCAAATTCCGTTGTGGTCTGCTCTTGATAATCACTAGCTGATTGGTGTTGGTAACAAGACTCAGACAGGGCAGGACAGGACAGGACAGGAGTGTTGCTTACCACCAGGAGGTCATTGAACAGGAAGATCTCCCGCTGGTGCAGGCCCAGCTTCTGGAGCTTGTTGGGGTCTGGCACTTCAAACAGACGGCAGTAACACACCAGCCTGCGATGGGGCAGGGACAGCACCTATAGAGCAAGACAACAACAAGGTCAGGCCTGGAGCTCAATCCATAGCGAAATATGATCTGAAGAGATAATGGAACATACAAGGAGAGAGAGAGAGAGAGATGGGAGGGAGGTACAGAGAGGGGTAGATAGTGGTAGAGAGGGAGAGTGAGAGAGATGGCAGACAGGGCAGCTTCCCCGTTTAGCCAGCAGGGAAATATAAACAGAACTGTGTTTGTGACCCTCCGAAAGTCTGAGTTAGTGTGAGTGCAGGGAAAAAGCTTTTTAATGAAGTCTCTATTGTGTGCTATAACCCTCCTGGTGTATTCCATTAGTCTAATAGATTAATGAGTGTTTTGAGAGGTAATCCGCTGCCCTTGTTTGTTTGGATGTAAGGGGAACACACAGTGATTAAACTGCTCCCTTAAACAGAAACACAGCTGTCACTTAATCCCACAGACGGCGCCTTCGTAAAAATTTAAGATCAGGAAACGAAGAGGGCATAAAACTGTCTAATTCGTCCAATGAAAACTAATGCATAGTGGTACTCGTGGTGCTGGGGAGATAGATCACAAACTGTCTCACGGCAACAGAGCAGAACCACGAGGGCATCTACGGTGCATGTCATGTCGTTTATTATTCCGCAAAATACATTAAAAACAATCAGTCAGCACATGCCTCAGCCCCGAAACCTTCATGACTAATAATCCCCCAGCTAACAAGTGTCCACTGTGTGTGAGGCGGCGTCGTCTGTGTGGTCTGCTGCCCGGCCGTGATGTATGCCCAGCTCTGCTCAGTAAACACTGCAGCTCACTGCCATCATGGAATTTATATGTGTTGACTCTGTCTGCAGGAGAAACATCAGGGATCCTCCTCATCTCAAAGTTGTGGGTCTTCAGGGGCAAAACCACTTGCTTGTTCAAGTAATCTGATTCAACACGTATCTACAGGGTGTGGATTTGGTCTTTGCCACTCTGACACAGTAAACGTGGGTTATGTCAACTGAATGTAGGCCTGCCACCACATGCGTACTGCTAGAATGACAGGTGAGTAAATGTTTTCTTAACTTTTGATCTATAATTAACTATGAACTGTGAATATGTACTTACACAACCCAGGCCATGGTGGAGAGATCCAATCTGCAAAGAGAAGACAGAGGGAGAAGATGAGGGAGAGAAGTTCTAATTTCTGTATACAGTGTGCACACACGCAGGTCCAGAACATGTTACATACATGTTCACATGTCAGTCTGATTTCTGCCTGATTTATGAGATCATACAGAGGATTGTGCCCTGGGAAGATTCATGTTTATGCAAAACATTCATGTACTGTATAACATATCAGAACAAGAATGCTCTTTAATGTATTGGTTTCTGTCTTGCTTTTCCAGTGCAAAACATTCATGTGCTGTAAAACATATCAGAACAAAGTAGGATCAAAGTCTGTTTTTTTTGTTTATGTTCAAGTGTTTTACTGTAGACTGTGTCCTCAGAAGCTGCTAACACTGCAGCTTACTCATGATGAGGGATCATTTTCATTGCATTAAATGAATGCTTGTGGATCAGGAATGATCCCCCTGATCATCATGGGACACATGAAAAGCCTCCCTGGGACCCGCAGAGTTAATCTAAACACCTCTAAACCTTCCTGTTGGAGATAGCGTGATCCAAGGAGACCTTGTGTCAGTTAGACAAACACAGATGTTCATTATAGACAATACAACATTCTCTCTGTCTCTCTGTCTCTCTGTCTCTCTCTCTCTCTCTCTCTCTCTCTCTCTCTCTTTCAAAATGAGATGAGAGGCTGGCGCCGATGGGGAGGCCTCATCCTTCATTGGACTGTAGTGTAGGCTGACACCCCTCCTAGGGCCACGGGAGCGTTAAAGCCGCCAGCGTGAAGGTCTCAGACAAGACGTGACTCTCGCGACTCGTGACTCTCACACCAGGCACCTCCCGGACTCTACAGCACACATCCTCCCTCTATCCGGTGTCATCAAAGGAAGAATGAACGCCTTTACCAAGACATTCAGTGCGAACAGAAGGTGCTATTCTCTCACTGTCGAAGAGTGTGAACCTCAATTTGAATGAAATGAAAGTCTTTGCTGCTGTACACCCTCAGGAACTCCAGGCCTCTTCCTCTGATCTGATGGCTCGTATTGATACGAAGAGCCGCCACACCGTAGGTGAAATTAATGAATTCTATCAAAACCTTGTAGAATGGCAAGCGTCTGATAATCATACTCACCGGTTTCTTCCCCACAATGAGCTTCTCCACCTTCTGCACTTGAGACACGTGGTCCTCATTGGTCTTGAGCTCCCGCTTCCGAATCCTCTCATAGATGCCTATCAGAGTCTCCCTGGGGATGTCCTCGCCATCGTCCACCCCTGGGGAAGACATAGGAGTTTAGGTACACACACTGGCAACAACCACATGCACGCACGCATGCACGCACGCACGCACACACACACACACACACACACACACAGATACACACATACACTTTCCTTTCTGATCATGGATAGGGAAACATTTAATCTCTCTTTGCCAATTACCTAATGTTTTTCAATTATATTGACACTCAGGTTTGATGATGAATTAGCCGGTCATGCCTAAAAATCCATATTCCAATATTGAGTAAACAATGCTAAGCAATCAATACAAGATATTTTGGTGCACTTCAATCACGCTGCTTAACCGAGAATGAAGAAAGTGATTGCGAAGAGGTAATTAATCAGAGCTGTAACACATTCCAAAATCAGGTTAACACTTTCAACCCGTGCCATCCTGAACCACGAGACAGTAACACAGAAAAACACATGACAGATTCTTCAGATAACAAGCTGTTTTAATTTTCATTTCTGCAGGATAGAAATGGAAAAATATGAATGTTTTTGTGATCAAAACGCTGACCTTGTAGCGTTTTTACTTTTTTCAGAAGTAATCCTCTTGGATCCTATAGGAGTCTATAAATCCTATTAGATTTTCTGTACCACCTCTTCAGAATCCCGTTGGGAGGGTTTTCCTATTGGAAACCACAAGTAATCCTATTGGATCCTATAGGTTTTTGATAAGTCTTGAAGGATTTTGTTACTCAAAAGCAGAATCCTGTTAGAACAGCTTTTCTGAACTGAGAAGTTCTGGAACACACGGAACTCTTCAAGAGCACGGCTGATCACGCATTCCATGATGGACGACCTCTACCCCTGCCATTTTATTAAACAAAGATCAACATACCAATCCGGCCACGCTCGCAAAAAATAACAAATGCTGACTTATGACAAATAACAAACACTCTGGAGAGATTCTCCCCTAAAAGGTGACGGTTTCTGCTAGCGTGCAGCCATGCACACTTGTTTAATTTTGCATTAAACAAACAGAAACAGTTTTGGGGGAACTTGGAAATACCGTGGATATGCTAGGTAGCGCTTTCAATTTCAAGCTACATTATGCAGTAGATGCAGGATAGTAAGTAGCTAGCTAGCTTATGGGCTGTATGGACCCTTGGATACGATGGTTTATGGGTTGGACTCATATTTCCCCTATGTGTACAGCACAACAGTTGCTATGCATTTAGCTTGTATCATCGCTCTGGCATCCCCCTCCTCTCACCTCGGAGGTTCTTGACAAAGTCCTCCAGCTTCATCTTCCTCTCAGGCTTGACGTTGGGACTGTACATGTCTGTGTTGAGGAGGATGATGGCGAAGGCCAGGATGAAGATGGTGTCAGGGTTCCGGAACTGTCTCACCACCGTAGGGTTACAGATGCAATAGCGCTGACTAAGACCCAGGGAAACAGGAAAGGGAAATTACACCACACACACCAGAAAATGAAAGAGTTACACAGATATCTCTTTAAATACAGATACTACATATAGATAATCACTCTCATAAAAAGTTTAAATGCTGGTAAAAAAAAACCCAGAAGAAAAACAGAAGAATGCTAGTATGCACAAGACATCAGATGGCTGACAATAACTACAGACACACTGGTCATGTGAACAGTTTGCTATGTCATCATCCTTTCATCATTGCGTGAGGAACTGGAGGGATTTACTCAAGCAAACCTAACGTAAGCACTCTGTCCCTCTACACATCAATAAATCATCCAGCCAATCCACTGCTGTGAGCACTGCTGAGAGCAGCGACTTGCATTCCAAGACATTAGTAAACAAGGGAGCAAAGTTCTATTCGAAAATGCAATGCATGTACTGCATGTATGTACCATCTACTCCTGTTGTGTAGTGATCTGCCCAGGTTACGTTAAAAGAATACACAGAGGACATCTAACATCAAACCTGTAAACCTCTCTGACGAAGGTCACAGAGTATTTTAGTTGTTTGAAGACATTGTCTGCATCCTAACCTATTGTAGCTGGATATCTATCAGTGGAGGCTGGTGGAGGTAGAAATCGGAGGACGATTCCTTCGATTCCTACCTCCACCAGCCTCCAATGATATCTACATATTCTCATCCTAACTGTCCTTATTATTACCTGAATAGCCCCTTATCTATAAACTCTATACCTGAATGCCCCCTCATATACTGTACTGTCTACTGCACCTGTGTGCATTCTCTTACCTGTAGGCCTCAATGAGGCGTTCCACCTTCTGAGCCTCCCCCTGGACCCGGATGTGGTTCTGGAACTTCCTGAGGGCCTCGTCCAGCTCCATGGATGAGAAGTCCATCTCATCCACCACACAGCTGGAACACACAGAGGACATCGGGATACTCAGAGGACATCTCATAGGACGTTATACACACCGTGGGACATTGGACAAGCTCTCCTCTCTTGCCCACCACACACAAAACAACCAAAAGAGTGAGGCAGACGCGCAATGTCCTGCATTCCTTTTAATACAATGAAAAAGGCACGAAAACACATTTGAGAGGGCAAATCTGAGGCCCACCAGATTGTATCTCAGATGTAGAGATGTGTGTGTTTGAGAGGGGGTGACTTTGGGGATTTGTAGTCCTATTGACACAGCCAGTCATCCTTATCGCCTGCAGCATCTTAATGAGCCTGAGGGGACCTCTTCACCTCTTGTCTCTCTCTCTCTCTCTTTCTCTCTCTCTCTCTCTCTCTCTCTCTCTCCCTCTCTCTGAGCAACAGACTGGACTCTCCACCAGGCTGGTCCACAGTGCAAGACTGCATCTCAGGCACTGGAACAGAGGGATACATCCTCTGGGTTCTATCATCTCCTCCCAACCAACCATGGTGGTTTGTGCTCTGAAATAACAGGGGTTTCACTGCTACGTGAGTTTAATAAGTAAGCCCAGCAAAACATATCATTGGTCTATCTACTGTATGCGATGTTAGTCCCTGCCATAAATGTGCCTATTAACGGGTGATCAAGTTAGGTAAGATAATCAATGATAATACTCACTCCAACACATCCCTGTTGAACTGTTTCTGCCGGTTGCCCAGGAACTCTCCAATCATCTGCCGGCTCAGGCCCTTCCTCTGAAGCAGGAAGTGAGCCACGCCCACAGGCGTGTCAGGGACAAACCCCCTCTCGGTCAGGTACTGGACACCTTTCTCCGGCTTCCTACGGACAGACACAGGAGAGAGTATTCATTTCATAACTGTACGGTCACTGCAGTGTGGATAAAGATAAGCTCCACAGGGCTGGAGACAATTGCTTCACATTCATACATGCATTCAGCCACACATGCAAACCACCACACGCCCTCATTCTTTAGAGGTCTTATAAAAGAGGTCATGACACAAAAATGTCGATTTTTTTTTTCAAAAGCAGCCGTGTCCTTGTGCCACATATCCCTGTATCCAATCAGTCTACCCTGTCACTCGCACTGTGCTGCCAAGGGTGGTGTTTGATTCTCTCAGCGATAGGAAAGGCCCAGAATAGTTAATATTTAAGCAGAGGACAGAAAATGGAGAGACTCTCACTGGCCGGTTATTGCATATCATCAAGTAGGCTAGATGTTGTCAGTCTACACAGACATTGATTGCATTAATGCAAGTCCTTGCTATACCACTAGCAGCTGAAATAAAATGACTGTGACCTTCTGGCATTTCTTGGATAGGGGCTGGAAATAATAAGTCCCCACCGTTGAAATAGACGAAAGACGGCAATGTGCAAAACAATATGCATTTTCTATTTCTAATTTTCACAGGACACGCTTGTCCTGTACCCCCATAATTGATTCGAATTAGGCTGATTGCGTTTGATTGTGTGGCTCTCTGCTCTCTCACAACACTGATTAGTCTGGGTCACCACTGTTTGAGTACGAGGCCACTCTGCCACATTAAGCGCTCATCAACCCCTTCATCAGCGCAGGGTCATCAACCCTTCATCAACCAGGGGTCAAGCGCCCTGTCAGAATCGAGGACCTACTTGTTGAAGAGGTTGAGTCCGATGCGGTAGTGCCTCTTGCGGATGACGTCGTTGCTGAAGACGGGCGAGTCCCAGCTGTTGCGTGTCTCTTTGTGGTACGTCTGCTTGCTCAGGGTCTGCTCCCTCAGGCTGTCCCTGGACGACGACTCGGAGCTGCAGTTGATGGTGTCATTGGAGTTGGATGTGCTGTTGATGCTATCATTGTCCCCGTCGGAGAAGTCCGACTCGGACTTGCTCTGGCGGTTGGCCGAGCCGTTGATGGCCAGGTGGCTCTCCAGCGCACGGTGACGGTGGCGAAGCGGTGCCTCGTCGTCCCCCCGGGAGGGGGCCCGCGGCGGAGGCCCGTGGGAGATGTGCTTGGGGCTGGCCTGGGAGGAGGCCACGATGTGGCCGTGTGGCTCATACACGGGCGGCCGCTTGACGGAGCTGCGGTCGGAGCGGTCACTCAGCTCGGCGGAGCTGTCGCTGGGGGGCTCGATGGTCAGCAGAGGGAGGTGGTCCACCCTCAGCCTCTGCTCCTGGCACTCCAGAGAAGGGGTGCTGCGGCAGCTGGTGTCCGTGTCGCCCCTCTCGTCCTTGGGGTCCAGGGGCCAGTACTCCTGGGAGGAGTTGACCGAGCGGAGCCGCGGGTCCGACTCGGTGCTGGAGGGTTGGTCACCTGACCGCGAGAGCGCCATGGAAGGAGAAAGGTCCTCCTCGTCAATGAAGAGGGTGACGTCACTGTAGGACGCCAACATCTCGTCACGCATGCGTCCGGCCGCTCCGCGATGAGGCTTCACCTGATAGGCCACCTCCCTCTCGGCCTCAGAGCAGCCCATGGCCTCGGGGTCGTGACCCTCGTCCCCCTGCAGGCTACGACAGTTCAGGGCATCATCGATAGACTCAGCTAGAGACTTGACCTGCCTGGAAAAGGCATCCTCTAGCTCCGTAATGGCGTCTGTCAGGTCATTCTGTGAGGCCGGATGGGACGCCATGTTGGCCTGGTGGTGGACCTCCATGTCTCCACACTCGGACTGTACCAACGCGTGGGGGCTGCTGTCGTCAGTCATGGAGACCTGTTTCCCCTCGAAGTAGGAGCTGTGGACTTTCTCTGGTCCCTCGAAGGAGAACTGCATCCTCATGTTGGAGAGAACGATGCGTCTGGACATGCGGTTCTCAGACATGGAACTCCTGAGACGCTCAAAGTTCTTGTTCATCTGGTACTGGCGGAAGGCTGTCTGGATGGTGCGGGCCGCATGCCGGGTTATGAAGCGTCCGCCATATTTACGCTCCAGCATCTCCACCTGGGGGCAGAAGGACACAAATTATTATGAGTCGGACACAAGTCCCATAGGACAAAACCAAAGATCATAGTGTGAGATTGTCAAGTACAAAACAAACAACAACAGGTCTTATTCTTAAAAGGCAGTAACTCTGTAACTACTCTTGTAACAACCTTGTATTAACATGTTATTACAAAGTACATTGGTTATCCCATTGTGTTATCAGACAAATGGAGTAAGGAACTGCTCAACGCCATATACCATGTAATTTCCTTTAATTACTATGGCATATGTTGCAACGTTGCAAAGTGTTACCAAAACGGCTACTAACTCTGAGACTGTGAGACATACACATTTCAAAGGATAAACAAAGTCTGTGCTGAGTTGGTTTGTGATGAAAGTTTGATGAAAGAGTGCCCTACCTGTTTGTCCTGGAGGTCAGCGGAGAGCTCATAGCTCTCGGAGAGCGAGCGGGAGCGTTTGATAGCCTCCTCCTCGGCCTGCTTACGTAGGATGGAGTGGGAGTGCTGGAGCTTGGGCCTGCGGGGCCTCTGAGGCCCGGGTTGGACCCCGTGACCGTATAGCAGGCCGTCAAACCGGTCCGGGCTGATGGCCGAGCCGTGGGTCACTGGCCCTCTGCCGTAACTGGCTCCAGCATCCAGGGAAGGGCCACTCTCATTAGGCCGTGCATCCCCCTCCACACTGTAAAGACACAGACAGAAACACAGTTACTGAGAGCTCTCACAGAGAAACTGACTAAGTGATTCAGACTCCTTTAAATAGTCTATTTTCATGCACTCTTGTTCAACTTTCCAGTACTCCTTCGGAGCCTGTACTTACTGCCAGAAGAACCAACATTGCTCACCCAGAATTTGTATCAAATCTACAGATCAAGCACTCAGCGTCCACAATTCAAACTATGCCAGAGGTTTCCGTCACAGTCAGACTGTGATTTCCGAAAGAAAACAGCCAACATTAAACAGCATGGGCTAAAGTCCATGTTCCTGTGTGTTTAGAAATGTCATTAAATAGTCAAAGCGCATTCAGTAGTTGGTAGTAGAGCACAAATAACACGGGGTAACACGGGGTAAATACTGCAGTCCATTCTTAGAACTGCTGATACAACATCATTTCTAGATACATCCTCCTGCATCACCACTCTGTGTCACCACTCTGTGTCACCATTCAACAATATGTTGATTAAAACTGCATGTAAGTGGTTCTGCCATGATGATTGCTATTAGAAATATGACTGTAGATATGTACATACATTCACTCTCCGGCATTCAAAGAGAAATACCTCATCAACAACCCCCCCCTCGTCCGTTCCTGTGTGAATAATTCCAACACAAAGTACATCCGCTTGGGTGCGATCTCGATCTACGTTAGCGACCAAGAATGCCAATGACCATGTAGAATGGTAATAAGGGCGTGAAGGGGTACTCACTCACTCTTACTCTTCGTAGGACGAGGGGAAGAAGACTTCACACGCAAGGACCTTCTGTTCTCTATGAACTGCCAACTCCTTCTCCATACCCTGTCCACCATTGTGACTGTCTGACTGACTGACTGACTGACAGGAGTCCAGAGTGCACAACAGCTCCTCCACAGCAACAAAGTCTACAGCACTACAAGGGCCAATCAGTGACTAGTTACATCACCTCTGGCATATAGGAGCCTTCCTTCCCCAGAGTCAAATAAATATTCCAAAGTCCGATTTAGTGCACAATGACAAGGTAAACACATAAAACATTAACATTCTGACCTACTGCTTACGGATGTCATTCAATAAGTTAGTGTGGGAGAGAGGTGAGGTGTGGGGTGGGAGGGAGAGAGGGAGGGAGGGAGTGGATGGGGGTGGGGGTAGGGGTGACAGGGAGTGGATGGGGGTAGGGGTGGGGGTGGCTTCTACCTTTCACTCTTTTGAGGGATACTTTCACTTCGCACAGCCAATGTAATGAAATGTGCCAGACACTCCCTCTGTTTGTGTCAACAAAACAGCATCCTCTAAAAGACAATAGACTTTTGTTTTATACCAAGGAAGATGATTATTATTGGACATCCAGAACCTACTTGCAAACCACAGCCAATATGATGTCTGGCACGAATGTCTCAATGATGGAGTGAGAAAACATTGTTTAAAGAGACTGCTGAATTATGGTTACAACACAGACCAGAAGTGAATGTCACACTTCATAAACCACACCCAAAATAAACAAATGGACAAATAGGGTTGCCTCACCACAACATCTGACATATACAGAGGGCAACTCTCACAGCTGAAAGCAGGCAGTGTTAATCCTTGGCATGACTATGGTGTATTTCTAGTCTTACGGTGGGATGTCTTTCCTTTTACAGCGACTGGATGGAATACCCACAGCATACCAAAAAAAACACCGGAAGCCATGTTAAGATTCTCATGTAGAATTTAGCATGCCCTCCGGCTCCTTGATGGAACTGTAAGGCCCTGAAATTAAATGGGCACATTCCATGTGTGTCAGTGGTTTACCCACGAAAGGAGTCGAGGATATGGCTAATGACTCTATAGATCTCATTCTGCATGATCAAACTGTAAGGCCCTGCTGACTGTGAAAATGGGCACAGACACTCACTCATACAATCCCCCATTGAGGAGTCAATGTTTCCGCATGAAAGGCACAGTGAAATTGAAAAGAAGACAAGGATATATCTAATGACACTCTAGTCTCTACAGATCTCATCTCTATAACATGGCTCTGAAAGGGACATTGTGCGATGCAATCACTTCAGATACTCAACTGCCTCTCAACCACTTGAGTGTGAATTATGTAAACATCTCTATAGTAAATGTACACCAGCCAGGCAGCCACCTGGTAAATGGAGGAATTATTACCAACTGCACAGAATGCTTCTCCATTTCCATATATCTTGTGAGCTACAGCAGAAAAACATGCCGGTGTCAAAACTGTGGATACCACAACTTCCGTCCACGGTTATTCTGCAACAACTCTTTTGCAAGGGACTGGAGTAGATAGAGTACACTCCTCTGACAGGTTAAGTGGATCCCGTTAGGTCCCTTCCATTTCTCTGTCAGGCTGAGAAACAGCGGGTCACATAAGGGCACAGTGACACAGGATACATTGACAGTAAGTGAATGCTAACCACCTCCCTCGAGGCACGAGATACACACCCAGTGTACTGTATCTAGACCGGCAGACAGCTCAAGCTGCACATGGAGGCCTACTTACTGCAGGACCAACACAAACCCTGTGTGGCAGAGTGAAAATCACACTTCTTGCATAATCGCCATGGGGGACGAATCTCCCCAACCATCTGTCATGGCAAACTGTGACGCAGCCATCCCCGGAGTGAGAGTCGCACCTACTGCTCTGCTACCGGTGGAGACACGCTCAGTTCTCCGTGAAATCTGACAGACAGGCCCCACTCATTTCCTATGGTTTCGTTGTTGAACATGGTTGGATATACTGTACTGTAGATGCACTCCTAATTTTAAAAAGTGCTGGTAGTTAATATTTATGATTAATAATCTAATATTAATAACGCATATTATGTGTTACATGTACATATTGTGTGTGGAATCATGAAGTCAAAGAGACCCTGCCTAAACCGTTCAAAATTTAGAACCTCCCATTGCCAATTGCTTATTTGGTCAAAAATAGAAAAGATGTCTCTCACATACAATATGAACACAGATGTCCAGTCATTCAGAGGGTATACAATGAGCTTCACACCCCCAGGCTTACGTCCTGGTTATCTCTAGCCGCAGTAGAAGTCTTCTGGGTTAATTGATCTTCACAGTATCACTCCAAGCTGTGCAAGACAGTAAGTCGACATGGTTGCTTAACTGTGCACGTTTTGGTGCCCTCTATTGCCCTTGCCTGCACTGAAGTCTGCCGTAAGCTATTTTTCCCGTACCCTTTCCCTCACTCTTTCCCTCCTCCAGCTCCTAAATCCCTTTATCATCCTCTCTTCCTCCCCTTCTCTCTTCCATCATCCACCACATGGTAAAGGTGAGAGAGAGAGAGAGAGAGAGAGAGAGAGAGAGAGAGAGAGAAAGAGAGAGAGACACAGAGAGGGATATATATATATATATATCGAGAGAGAGAGAGAGAGAGAAAGAGAGAGAGAGAGAGAGAGAGAGAAAGAGAGTGAATAGAGAGGGAGAGAGAGAGAGAATAGAGACAGAGAGAGGGAGCGAGAGAGAGAGAATAGAGAGACAGACAGACACCATATGCTGCTGTTCTTTCCCTCTGAGGTCACCCTCATCTCCCCTCTTTTAGGTCAGTTGTTCATAATGGCGGGAAAAGGAAAAAAGAGGAAAAATCGACATTTTAGCGAGCAGATGTTTCAGACTGCAGTGGAGGATGAAGAGGGGGAGAGAAGGGAGGAGGGGAGAGCAGAGAGGAGGGGAGAGCAGGGCCTCAGATGACATCATTCCAGAGGAGAGATTTTAAAAACACGGGCTACACTTAATTAAAGGGGAGTTAGGACTACAAATTCACCTATTCAACAACCAATCATACAAGGAAGGGATTTGTGCACCAATGAAGTAAAAAGGTGAACCAGCAGCAACAGGGTGTAGAGAAAAAACACTTCGCAATGAGGTGGACCTTTCCCAAGAAACTCATGCTTTTTCCATTACAAAGCTGAAGGTTCCTTGAGGGTTCCCCAGTACCAACAACAGAGAGGAATGTGGTTGTGTTGCTGTACTAGCTAACAACAAACACAGTTGGCCATCTAGGGTCCCTCTGTCTCCTCTTGAGCCGCAGTCTTCCTGGACTAGGACTGGAGGATGGTTTCAGCTCAGCTGGCAGTGATTTTCACCAGGGGGGCTCAGGGGGTTCTGTGGGGGGGCCTGGAGGGGCGGGGTGGGGGGGGGGTGTGGGGGACTTGGCCATCTCTTTCTCCTACCCTCCTTCCAAACACATCCTGGCAAACAGGCCTAGGTCTTGGTGTATTCCATCACACAGACCAGAGGGAGAAAAAAATCCTCCGTCCTGGAAAAGGGGAGTCACATCCACAGGAGTTCTGGGAATAGAGGTTTGCTAACGAGGCGCAGGCTGTTTGAGTTTGGTAGGAGAGGAGCGCCAGTGTCCTACCCCCTAAAGACACACTGCTTGCCCATTTCTGTGTGACAGGGGTGCTATGGTATTCGTAGCGAGCTAAAAACAATATCGCATGCATGTTTTTCCCATTATCTGTGACTGCCTGACTGCTGGTGAAATTGCCTATGCGCTCACAAGAAAACATGGGACTAAACAACCCGTTAAAAAGTCTGCTGAATTGACTCTGAAAGTCAATCTATGGACCAGGACTTGTTGCTTTAGAGCCACCCCACAACCTGTACCCAACCCACGAGGAGTGTGCCCTGCCCAGTAGACCACCAGCACATGTGCTCCAAGCAACAACAAAAACAGATGTTTTCTCTCCCCGCTGTCAGTGACTCAGGGAGCCCATAAATACAGATGCAAACACCGGTCCGCAAAAGCACAGATGTGGAGGAAGGCTTTTCGAGGCCAAAGTTCACGAGACCACACACCAACATGATAATGCAGTGCTAGTACAGTGTACTGTACA
Source organism: Argentina silus (assembly GCF_951799395.1). Classification (NCBI taxonomy): domain Eukaryota; kingdom Metazoa; phylum Chordata; class Actinopteri; order Argentiniformes; family Argentinidae; genus Argentina; species Argentina silus. The sequence continues at coordinate 20,436,470 of NC_139662.1, forward strand.
GAGGAGGAGAGCTTCCCTGAAAACACTTGGCTAGATCACTCCTCCTTTCAGATCCAATAACCATATTAATGGGTAGTATTAATCGCTCACATAAGAAAGCCAAGGCTCAGATTGTAATGGGCAGTCTGAGACAGCTGGAAAGTGGCAAAGGGAACTGGCCAAGTTGACGTGATTGCTATGAGAGTTTCCAACGGTCGTTATGTAGTCGACAGCGGCCTCATCAGTGTCATGATTTCGAACGACTGTAATTTTGAGCTCAGAGTTTTAAATGTCAACTTCAATTTCAGTGGCTTAGCAGAGGCATCTACACTCTCTCTTAGGAATGGGAGTCTAGACAGTTACCGAACAGTAGCACCAGTCCCACGCATATGCAGTCCTGGATGCTCGCTGTCTCCCCATCGGCCCTGGACTGAGACGCAGCACATTTGCAACACCTACAGTACCCTATCACAAAGCTTATTTTTGCAATTGCCTAGCAACAAATCCCATGATGTTCATAAGTAGTCCCTGAGATCAAGCCAAGTGTCTGTCTGGAA
>NC_139662.1:20442005-20454505 GCF_951799395.1 Argentina silus
CAGTGGGGACAGCCTAAATGAATCCATTGACGTGGGCGCTTTGCAGAAATCGGATAAGCAGTTGGATGAATTACAAACATCCTCTAGCACTTTTATGGGCTTGTGAACTTATCCAACAATTGAAACATTGAGAAAACTCCCTCTATGCTTCTGTATGCTTTAATCTGTCTGTCTGTCTGTCTGTCTGTCTGTCTGTCTGTCTGTCATTCTATCTCACTCACTCACTCACTCACTCACTGTCTCTCTCTGGTTCAAACACTCTCTATATCCATTCTGCCTCTCTAAGCCCCTGCACAGCTCTCTTGTCTGGAATAATGTCATAGTTGGGAATTCCAACAGGAGGCCCTCTCTGAGCTCATAAAAAAACCTCTGCTCAACTCAATGCACATGGCCTCCCTGCCTGCATTTCAGCTCCTACTCCATCACCCTCTCCAGTTCAGTCCAATGGCTCCCCTCCCCTCCCTCCCTCCCTCCCTCCCTCCCTCCCACTCCTCCCTCTCTACCAGCCTGGTAGATGTGTGCCATGACCTACTGTATAGGTGTCAACCTCAGGTTCACCCACTGCCCCACAGTCTCACCACTAAAGCACATCAGGAGGAGTGAGACTTACACGTCTTCCACACAAGGGAAAGAAGAACATGAATGAAAATGGCAAAAAGGACCCCTACAAGTACAGCACAGCAGACTCCAGAGGAACTGAAGTGTTCTTTTTTCCATTGAAGTGATAGTTTCCTGGAGAGCTGTTCCCAGAGGTTTGCATATATAAGGTCTGGGCTGTGTGCTCTGCTCTGTCTACATGATGTCATAATCGCCCTTTCTCATATCTGCTTTCTCTGGAAGCAGAGCCGAGGAGCGCTTCAATGGAGACGGAAAGTAAAATGAAAAATCTGCTCTCTCTGCTCTCAGCCAGTCTGGAAGCAATTAGACCCCTGATGTCATCATTTGATACAGCAGCATTTTAACAAGAGTTTCTAGGGGTCTGGGATATTGAAGTTGAGTACTAAGGAACGTAGCAAAAATAGAAGAAAAAAAAACAACACACATTTTTCCCGTAAGTTTGGAGAGTAAAGAATTCCTGTGTACGACAAGAACCTGGCAGCATAAGTATAAATAGGCTGCAATGACAGTAATTAGAGGATATGCAGCGTTAGCTCATCAGATCCTGGCAGCAAAGTTGCAACAGATGTCTTGCCTCTGGGATCCTAAGGGAACCATCAAAGATCATCAGCGGCTAGTGATGTCTGAGGGGCTTGACTTTAAATGCGTCTTCACATCACCTAGTAATGCCTGAGGTTTCTCAGTTTGGAATAATGGAGGTTATGCAGTATGGGGGTTGGTATAACACTAACCCCCCCCACCCCAGCTGTACTGATCACCAAATACCAACACGGAGGATGAGTGTGAAAACATAATGCTGTTAAAAATGTGAATCTTGTTGAATTGTGTTTTTCCATGTCTGCTTACATTTGTTTAATGAACCAATGACCATAAAGAGGCTCTCAGAGCTGCCTTGGTCCATGCTTGATGTGTCCCCTTCATTCCTCCGTGACCACATCTCGTATTTCACTGTACCAAGCCCCGCCCCTGTACAGAATCACACCGACATGCTAAAAATAGACCCATGTGAGATCGGCGGTGGCACACTCTGGTAAACAACACCGTCAGCAACATGGACAGCACAGGGGGAGGCCGGTGGAGGTAGAAATCGGAGGACGGGCTCATTGCAGCGCATGGAATGGAATGAGGAATGGTGTCATGAACCGCATGTGTTTGATACCGTTCCTCACTCCGTTCCATGCGTTACGGTGAGCCCGTCCTCCGATTTCTACCTCCACCAGCCTCCACTGGAACAATACCGTCTTAAGCAAGAGAGAGAGTGAGAGAGAGAGAGAGAGAGAGAGAGAGAGAGACAGAGAGTGAGACAGAGAGAGAGAGAGAGACAGAGACAGAGAGACAGAGAGAGAGAGAGAGAGAGACAGAGAGAGAGAGAGAGACACAGAGAGACAGAGACAGAGACAGAGAGAGAGAGAGAGACAGAGAGAGAGAGAGAGAGACAGAGAGAGACAGAGAGAGAGAGAGACAGAGAGACAGAGAGAGAGAGAGAGAGAGAGAGAGAGAGAGAGAGAGAGAGAGTGGTTACAGTGAAGTACCTCGGCTGTGGTTCTGTTTGTCTGTGAATTACAATAAAGAATTCTCTCTTACAGTATGACTAGTGGTCAATCTAGGGATTGACTGGAGGTCACAGCAAGGAGACAGGACACTGCCCTAGCACAAGGTCACTCATCCAGTTCCACTACTGTAACAGTGTTTCTCATGAACGGTGCTCAGATTACTCCCAATATGAGTGACCATAGAGAGTATATGAGTACACAGGATGGCAGCAGGAGTGCAATGACACAGCTGTCCCACAGCCATGGTGCCAGTGTGCCACCCTCCAGAGTGACAGTGCCACCTGCTGGTATGAAATGACACTGCTGTCTCCCAAACAGCAACACAAAGCAACCCAAGGGAGCGCTGAAGCTGAGCTGTGGCCATGATGTCACAGGACAAGGCGGTCGGGCATTTCAGCAATGGAGGGTGAGGGGTAGGGGGTAGGGGGTAGGGGAGAGGGGGAGGAGTTATTCAAAGGTTCAAGAGTGAAAAAATAAACTGACTTTCTCTGGCCGGGTTGGGAGTGTTGGTGCAACATTCTATTTGAAGCAGAATGACAAATCTGTCTCGAGTCATTTTAACAAGCCATGCGGTTCCTATGAACATTTCTGAATACGACAGAAGAAACAAAGAATAATATAAAAATTAATGGACCTTGCCAACACTTTTCGAGCCAATTTCTACAGGATAGAATTCAGAACTTCCCTTTCATAGCCAAACACTCTAAAACCCCCAGAATCTGACTGAGCTCGGAGCCGACATCTGCTTCCTGGTCTAACAGCACCATGGCGACCAATTCATCATCAAACAGACTGCCCGTCTGCAAAGCACAGGCCAGACACTTTATAACACACCTCCCTGTGCTCTCATTCTTTGGTCTGCCTCTAAAAGTCATCTGCCATGGCTTTAACACGTCTGAGAGTAAAACTGCTGCTGGAAATTCCCAAAATAGTTTGAAACCTTATACCTGAACCTTAAACCCTGTGGCATGGGCTTTGAGATGCTCTTTATATAATGACCGCCCTGTTTGAGTTTGATTGACAAGCACGCCTGACGTCTCTATAAATTAGAGACACAAGAGCTAAGTGAAATCTAATGATGCTTTTTGATCAGAAAAAACTGACTGTAAGTTCAGTTGTGATAACAACATGTCGATATTCTACCTTCACATCAGGGATCAGATAAAACAAAGGTAAGGGTTATCTTTCTAAAGACAAAAAAAACTTTTACAGATGCATTTGGAAAAATGTATTCCATTGTCACAACTGTGGCGTGACCACAATGTAGTAATGACTGAGGCCACACTGATAATACAGGTAATGCCCTGATAACACACTGATAGACATGTTGTTGTTAAACATTCAAAATGTCAAAGGTAAAAAACATACAATACGCGTGAGTGTATCTACAAGGACTACACAGCAACCGCCATGGATTCACAGTCAATGTATGTCGGTCTCAAGATTTTACCTCAGAAAGAAATCTTAAAAATAGAGAAAATAGAGACAGCAAGGGAGAGGGAGAGAGGGGGAGACTGCTAAAGGAGAGAGAGAGAGAGAGAGAGAGAGAGAGAGAGAGAGAGAGAGAGACAGAGAGAGAGAGAGAGAGAGAGAGAGAGAGAGAGAGAGACACACACAGAGAGAGAGACAGAGAGAGTCAGACCTCAGTAATAAGCCCTCATTATCCCTCCACCACTCACCTCCCCAAAGCCAGCAAGTAGACTAATCACTTCTCCAGAGTTTCCTCTGTATCCTGCTCCCCTGCTCCCCTGCCGCCTGTAGCACTCCCTCAGCCCTGGGCTCCTGACGGAGGTCTGGTCCCCCCTCTGTGCCTCCCTGTCCTGCCCTGGCCTGGCGTTTTCCCACTGTGTCTCTGTAGCATCCCAAGCGCCGGAGGCCTTAGACACTGAGGCTATTGAGCCCTGAGGAGCACCTCCCTGCTCTGCCGTCTGCACTGGCGCGAGCCATTGTTTGTGTTGGCACGGGGCATAAAGGCTGCCTTTCTCGTGCCTGCTGCATCGTACATTTTCCATCTTTGATTAGGGAAAATACAGACAGTGAAAAACAGGGCCTGCCCTTTGGGCAGCGCAGGAGTTATGTCAAACTGTCAAAGAGCTGTGCCAAATAATATATATATTGTTTTCTTTAAAGAAACCGACTAAGTCTAAATGTGCAAAGATCAAGATGCTGACTATGAGGGGTTTTGCGTGTATGACTTTCTAGTTTCTCTCACGCTTTGCACTCCCCCTGAATATATATTCAATATTTCATTTTAATGACTTTCTAATTGGGCCGCACGCAGTGGTGTAATAATTCATGAAACATAATAGTTATTTCAGGAGAACGCGCTTTGGTCTAGATGATGGAACACAGATGTCGGAGTGTGGCTGCAACCTCGGCCTAGTCGTGATTATGACGACCCAGGATGTGACGAGTGACATCATCACCTAAGGAGATCCACAGCAGATGGACGCTAACGCTGTGGATTTACCAGAGGAAACACACGTCATGCAAAGGAAACGATAAGGAATACCATGATATCAACATATGGTTTTGGTACTCACACCCTTTCAACACCAGGTTGCCTTTAAACCTTTAAACGCAACAGGAATGGGCTTTCAACGAAGAGGCGTTCACACTCTAATCTAGAAACCAGGATCCTAACATATTTGTTCCCTAACCAGACCAACAGATACTCCTAGTATGCATCTAGATAGTATGCATCTTAGTATGCATCCAGATAGTATGCATCTTAGTATTCATCCAGATAGTATGCATCTTAGTATGCATCCAGATAGTATGCATCTTAGTATGCATCCAGATAGTATGCATCTAGATAGCATGCATCTTAGTATGCATCTTAGTAGACAGCATGCATCTTAGTATGCATCTACGTAGACAGCATGCATCTTAGTATGCATCCGTTATTTTGTTGGATAAGCATTTGTCTGCCTTAAACAGGCTGATTTAACAGTCTCATGTTTGGGGAAACTGCGGCGTCAGGTCCTGAAACATTTGTCAAAGGATATCCTGGCCTGTTCCTCTTTTTCCAAAAACTCTGCAAATCTAAGCGGAAAACAACAACCAGGTCCAAACCCTGTCTGTCTCACTATGCACCACAGAAAACTGTAACAGAGGATCAGTTTACCGGTGATGGTAACCTGGGACGTTGGTGTTTTTTTCCTACTGCAACGGGACCTGGATCGTTAGTATTTAAATATTAATTGAAAGGTTTGCTTGAAAGCATCTCAACAAAGAATGGGAGAAATAAGGATAGAAATTATTCATGTCTCTTGTCCCATGCCGAGCCTTCGCCATATCTGTATGCAAAGGTTCTGGTTTGGAGCCACACTGGAGCCATCGATAAACTTGTGTCACAAGGAGTCCTGTACAACATCCTATACTGAACAAGATGGCAAGAAAGAGTTCTTTGAAAGATTAACCAAGACAACAGAGATATGTTGCATCAAAGACGACCAAGATACCGTTGAAAGAAAGTAATTATTTTCTGTATAATTTATTCTGTTATGAAATTATGCAAATGAACAGCTCGGTCCGACTGTACTGCAGGTCACAAGGGTGTTGAGAAATGTATTCACGTGGACACATTCCAGTGGAACAAGATATCCTGAGTATGCAAATTCCATTCATACTTCATTTCCAGCAACACCCAAAGGAGTGCCAGTCAGCACATTTCATGTATTAACGTATTCGTCAAAAAGTCCTCCAAGCAGGCAGCAGAGAAGGACAGGAGTGCTGGCTTGTGTCAGGGACACATGCATCCCAGCAAGGCAGGACTGCATTTTATGACTTAACCACTGAGGGAGGCAGGGAATATGATAAAACGGATTATACAGCAACCAAATATATGGTTTCAGTCCCTTCAGTGCTTTCGATAAGTTCTAGTTTGAAAACAGCGCCAAGGCCTTTACAAGAAAGGAGGCTATTACGCATTAAATTGCCATTTCAATGACAAATGACCTGACACGAACTAACTTTGTTTTCTGTCCATTCAATTCATACTGTACCGTAAAGCAGCACAGCCTATTGGATCTGATCCAGCCCTTATTGGACCTCAATAGAGATGGAATTCCTTTGTTCAGAGCGAGGCAAGAAAAGCTACCAGCTACCCTACTATGACAACTCCTACAATCCATCAACATCAAGACAAAGCTCACAACACTCCAGCCCCAATTAGGGCCCGCAGAACGAGGAAAAAGAATTACAGTCATTACGGAGAAATGGATTTCCACACAGAGAGTAAATCTGTCCGCTGCCTTGACTTTATCCTCTAAAGTGTGATATACGCTCCATAAGGCTTACTGCTTTATTGACTGGATGCAACATCCTTGGTCTCGGTGGGCTGCTGGTTCCATTGATCCGGACCCCCTGAATAACTCATTACAGCCCCCTGGACCCAGCACTCCCAGCCTGAGGATAACATGGTTGATCAGTTCAAGGGTAGTGGGCTGAACCAGTCTGAATGACCCCTAGCGTCATAGGATCTACAGCTGTCAATCAACTGGAGTGAGGTAATATGAGTGGGATGAATTTGACCCCTGTGTCTCTTGGTCCCATCGATGGCATTGTGATATTTAGGTTTGTAGGGGCCCGGTACTGTAAATTGATCAAAAGAGACAGACTAACGGCTGATTTGACTTAAAAAAGTCTTGACTGAAACAAACGTCATTCAGAGAACGTGCACCGTCATTCTATTCCAGGACACTTCCTCTAAACCGTAGGCGTCTTTCAGAAGCAGAAGCTTGGTTATCTGCCCTAGTCATTCTCACCACTGGGAATGACGCTAACACACCCGAATGTAATCTGTGAGTGACATGGATCAACATGAGGCATTTCAGGAGTGTTTCCTCGAATGGTGGAGCCTGTTTCCTTACCCTGTTCACCCACCCAGAGTATCTACAGTAAAGACATTAGAGAGATTATATGACTTCACTTCACCCTTTAATCTCCTTGTCCCTGTCCAATGCTTGTTACTCTCCTGTCTTAGATGCCATGCTAGGTCTGATACCGAAGGCTGGCTGCTCTGACCTGGGTGGAGTCCTATCCAAAAGGGACTCGTTTTGTGCCAAAAATGATATAAACCTTAACTTTGGGAAGGGTGAGTGACTTGATTTGTGTAAACAGTGAGCAGATTGATCTGTAAGTGACCGGTGGTAGTGTGCCTTTCCCAGCGCATTAACAGATTGCCATGCCAATCAGACAGAAACAACAACAGTTTCTTACGGTATGGAACTCGTCTGTGAGTACTCTACAGTACATCTCCCCCTCTATCTAGTCTCTGCTGAACATATCCTCTCCACAGCCAGGCAAGTGAGGGCTAAAGGGCAGGGAAAAGCTGTTGCACAGCAACCTCCCAGGTGTGAGTATGTGCTTTCGCACCAGACGTGCTGACAGGATCTGACCCTCTCCACATACGTGTACCATAAGACCCAAGCACTTAGAGCCCTGTCCTTTCTGCCAACAACTAAACAGGAGGCCCAGTGTGGAAGTGACAAGCCTACTTTATCGCTCCCTGGTTCTGGGGGTTAAGTGCATAAACATCGATTAACGCACAAGGCTAAGTTGTTTTCAGGAGAGAGTGGTTCCCTAGTGGGTAAATAAGATTTTGTGTAGGAAGCAGGATACAGTGGATGTCCCTGCTTGCTATCCCTACTTTGCGGATGCTGAATGAAGCGTACAATACAGCCTGTCATTTCAACATCTTTATTTTGTTACAACATTGTGTTTCATCACAAACACGAAGGAATTCAATCTAACGCAAAACACCTGGGATTCATGGTTTGGTGGACTCTGACTAACGATTCCTCCGGGAATTCCCTGTTTCATTATCTCAGAAAATGAACCTCAGCCTTGTCCTCCACCAAGGCAAGACCACACAAAATGACTTGATGGGATGAGTAGAGAGGGGGGGAGAGAGAGAGAGAGAGAGAGAGAAAGAGAGAGAGAGAGAGAGAGAGAGAGAGAAAGAGAGAGAGAGAAAGAGAGAGAGAGAGAGAGAAAGAGAGAGAGAGAGAGAGAGAGAGAGAGAGAGAGAGAGAGAGAGAGCGAGAGAGAGAGAAAGAGAGAGAACATGTGGACAAAGTAAGATAAAAGCTTCAGCCTACAGCTCTATGCAGTGTGGAAACAATCCATGCATGCAGCAACAGCACAGTTCTGTAGTTTCTCACCGTCTCCCCTGTCTCTCGTATGAGTGATGAGACAGAGAGACCCCCTCATGCTCTACGCCTTTAATTTGCTCTAATGATGAGCCTGGTAGGCCATCCATTCTGTAAACAGCTCTAATGATGAGCCTGGTAGGCCATCCATTCTGTAAACAGCTCTAATGATGAGCCTGGTAGGCCATCCATTCTGTAAACAGCTCTAATGATGAGCCTGGTAGGCCATCCATTCTGTAAACACTCTAATGATGAGCCTGGTAGGCCATCCATTCTGTAAACAGCTCTAATGATGAGCCTGGTAGGCCATCCATTCTGTAAACACTCTAATGATGAGCCTGGTAGGCCATCCATTCTGTAAACAGCTCTAATGATGAGCCTGGTAGGCCATCCATTCTGTAAACAGCTCTAATGATGAGCCTGGTAGGCCATCCATTCTGTAAACAGCTCTAATGATGAGCCTGGTAGGCCATCCATTCTGTAAACAGCTCTAATGAGTGCAGGTCAGCAGTTCTGAACGGGGTGGAGGGAAGAACAGGCCGAGGTCTGTTATAACTAACATCTCAGGAACAATTGTGGGGGGGGGGGGAATCGATGTGCAGTCAGTGGACCCCGCTATAGGTTTAATTGAAAAGATGCTTAGAGGGAGCTTCATATGAGCAGGATGAATCACCGGTGTTCTGCAGTGAGTCAGAGAGGAGCAGGGGGGAGACTGGGGAGGGCTGCCTTGAGCCAGCACAGACAGCACAGACAGCACAGACAGGACAGACAGCACAGACAGACGGACCACTGGTCAACAGAGAGGGAGCAGAGCACTGGAGAGACTCAGAACCACATTTCCTCACAGCCCCTCTCTGTTTAGACAGCCAAACAAACACATTGGCATGCAGACACACACACACACATGCCCCCCCACACACACACACACACACACACACACAAACACACTGGCACGCACACGGACGCGTGCCCACACACACACACAAATGCACACACACACAAAAATGCACACGAACACATACGCAGACACACACACAAGCACGCACGCACGCACGCACACACACACTAACATAAACATGCATACATGCACGCACACAGAAATACACAATTTTCACATTAGAATCAGTGCGACATTTGAGGGCATGAACACATGCACAAATAAACACCACACACACACACACACACACACACACACACACACACACACACGCACACACACACACACACACACACACACACACTGCTCCTCTATTATTCTCTCCCTCCTGGCAGTGTGCATCAGTGTGTGTATGACATCAGACTACAGAGCAGCAGAGCCGGCACTCCAGCGTACGAGGCTGGCTAGGCACACACACACACACACACACACACACACACACACACACACACACACACACACACACACACACACACACACACACACACACACACACACACACACACACACACACAGTGTCTGCCCATGTAAACACGTTCCAATATGACTGCACCTACTGCATCACCCAGCTACACACACCGCCAACAACACGTCATTCATGACATGAGCCCACCTACCTGTTCCTTCACACGTCTGCCTCTGTATCAGGTCATAGGCAGAAAGACACACATGTACAGCAGTGTCCAGGTGAAGCTGAAAGCCCCTGCACTACAAAGCAGGCTCGTTGATCTACGTAGGTCGGAGGTTGGTGAACAGGCTACCAGGAGAGGTGGATGGAGCTGGACGGAGCCAGGTTAGGGTAGGAACCTGGGGTTGTCATACATAGAGCACTAGGAACCTCCATCTGACAGATTTACTCTCCAGTCATCAGCACATTCCCCTTTAAACGTCAATGAAAAGGGGAGGCTCTCCCTACACCCTCCCCCTCTCTCTCTCTCTCTCTCTCTCACACTCAGCTGCTCTCTGCCTCTCACTCTCTCTCATTCTCTCTCTCTCTCTCTCTCTCTCTCTCTCTCACACTCAGCTGCTCTCTGCCTCTCACCCTCTCTCATTCTCTCTCTCTCTCTTTCAATCACTCAGCTCCTTTCTCTCTCTCTCCCCTCTAACCCCACCATCTCCCTCTGTGCATTTATTCAGCTGTCGGCTTGATCTCTGGGCTCAGTGGAGATGTGCTCGTGTCCGTGTGTCTGGCCAAAGCCTGTGTGTTGCAGAGCAGCAAGGTCACCACTTGTTTTTCTGCCTCCCCACGACACATGACAGGACCAAATGGGAAATCCAAGCTCTGTCCAAACCCACACTGAGACAACAGTATCACAACCACAACCTGACTTCTATCATACAGAGTGTTAAAACACATACAATAACATAATATATATCACGTATTAACCATCAACTCGAAACCCAGAGTCTTGATTGGAGAGTGTGACTTAGTGAGAGTATATAAACGCTGATTTGTGTGCTCCAAATGACTGTTAAGACACATGCTGCAGAGATGAGCTTGTTATACAAGGACAAAAAACACATGAACTGAGGTTGAATAGAACTACCATGTGATTTCAAGGAAAGGAACCTGGTGTCATGCACAGCAGCATGTGATTACACCATGTCAAACAGACTTCCAGGAATTCCCCCAACTTCCCTGTTTTTCCTCTGAGCTCGATGTCCTGTCATGTCTGAGGACTATGCCCAGTCTTACATTATCCTCTTAAACTCCATGCCCTTTTTGACTAATTTCCGCCCAAAAACCAGACCCAAACTAAACTGCTTATAACATTAGAAATATGATGATCAGATGCAAAAGCAGGATGCCATTTGATGGGTAACACCTTGAGGTTTTATGTGGATATACTCAGATCATAGTTCAGAATAACAAACTGTACTACACATGACAAGGACATAAAGTAAACAATAATCAAATTAATAATGAAAATTAAAGCAGAATTTGGACCCAATTATCGGACCGTGGAGCTTAGGAGGTTACAACCACATGACCGCTGGCCCAGAGCTGACAACATGGTGCCTGCCAGCACCATGAGGAACAGAGTGGAAACACCTAAACATCTCAAATCTCTCCGGGCACAGAGGCCTCTTCTACAGTCCAGCTTCCTGACTGGAAAGACAGGGACCTAATCCCCCATCTTGCTGTGCGCTGTGAAACAATCTCAGTAAAAGTTATTCAGTCGGGTTTTATTTGCATTGCTGGACATGCAGTATTTATCGTATGGCTCTGAAAAGCAATTTCGTCGCCCAGTTACCTGAGCCTCTTATTTTGATTCGACACCGTGCCAGTGGTACATCTGCCAGCAGCACTGTTGCTGTACGACTCATCTCTGTGGTTGTCTGTGCTCTCCCAGGCAGCCGCCCATTATTGCTAGACAATAGGTAAGTAAATGCAGGCTATAAATCTCTATGAAGTGCAGCAGTAATCTGATGGGCCAGCAGCTGGAGAGAGGCCAACGAAGGAATGAGTGTGGGAAAGAGCGAGAGAGATAGAAAGAGAGAGAGAGAGAGAGAGAGAGAGGCTCAAAACATCTCTGTGGAAATCCATACAAGGCCAATGGCCCCCCACATCCCTTCATTTCTCATCTCTCTGCCCTCCGCTGGCTCGCAGTGGAATAAACGTCCACTCGTTTATAAAAGTTAAGATATCCCACAAGCTTTAATTTCTTACGTCTCTGCCCTTGACTAGTTCACAGTGGAATGGCCGCCCGTTTGTTTGTCAGTGTGGCTATCAACACCGTGGGGGGGAAAGCAGTCAACTCTGACAGACTGCTTTCTCCATCACTTGTACTTACAAATTCGGGACAAATGAGTCTGAGTGGACAATGCCTGCAGCGGGGGAGAGATTAGTGTTTAATGAAGGAAAGGGGACTTGGTTAATGGAAGCTTTCAGCTGGCGAGGTTGTCCCTTTGGTGTGACATGTTCCCACCAACAGATGGCGCTGGTGCACAGCAGTTCAGTGGTCAGTGAGTTCAAAGTGAGCATCACAATGACAAGGCGAGGGCCGTCTCATAAATCTGAGTTGTGTTCAGAAAATAGGAGAATCTACTCTTCCAGCCTTCAGGCTCCAACAACTCTTCACCCACATGAAGGAGGGATGAGGTGAGAGGATTATGACTACAGACACATGAAGGAGGGATGAGGTGAGAGGAGTGTGACTACAGACACATGAAGGAGGGATGAGGTGAGAGGATTATGACTACAGACACATGAAGGAGGGATGAGGTGAGAGGATT
>NC_139662.1:20462005-20479505 GCF_951799395.1 Argentina silus
CCCCGCGCCAGGCACCCAGGAAAGATGTCCTACCTTATAGTCCGGCTTGAAATGCAGTACTTCCACATCACATTCCACACGGCAGTGACATCACAGGAGACGTGGGGCAGGCCCGAAAGAAATGTTGCATGGCACAGGGAGGAAGTTTCAAAATGTCCCAAACGCACCAAACTGTGGCGACTCCCCCTACAGCAGCCTGTGGAAGGACAGCCTGTACCCACTCCCTTTCAGACCGCAAATTATACCCCACATCCCTCACTTTCCAAAGAAAAACACAGAGAAATTCTCCAGCTCAAGTTACTTCAGCTGTGCCTTTTAAAAACTTCTCTGCCCCAGTTTAGCCATCCCGCAGACAGAGACGTTTCAGACAACTGCAGCTAGCTCCCGATGACCAAGTAAGGTAAAGGCCCCTGTACTGTACGTATAGCAGAACAAAACATCCCTTCTCATAATAAAAGATCTCCACCCACACTGAGCTGTATACCACTCCTCCCTTTCTCTTTTGTGGACACCCCTTCTTTTTCCTCTCCTTACAATGCACCCTAACTCATCTGGCAGGCCTGTGTTCCCCACTGGTGGTGGGCTAGGCCTGCCCTGTGCTGTGTGTGTGTGTGTGTTTTGTGAGTGCGTGTGTGTGCGTGTGTGTGTTAATACCCGGGCCCATGTCCAAGAATTACACAGCTTTGAATGGAAAGGCCAAGCAGGGGGAGGGTTAACCCCAGTTCAGCAGCTGGGAGAGGCTGTTTTGAGTTACTCCACCGGGCCTCGCTTCAACAACACGGCCAAAGTCATGGAATACAATCTGTTACCGCCAACCCTGTTGGTGTTACGAGTTCCGCCCCGTGACTGTGATATTCCTTGCAACTCGGAGGAATTGGGAGCATAATGAAGTCTTTTAGACCAGGCCTAATGTGGCTTTGGTTTACAACAGTTTTCATGGAAAAGACAACCGTGTAATGCTAAATCAATCCAGGAGACCATGGAGTCATGGAGAGGGACACAGTGAATGTGAGAGAGCATAAAAACAAGAAGAGGTTCGGGGACTACGAGGCAGCGTAGTACTCAGGAGAAAGAGGAACTGGTAGAGGTTGTTACAGAATACTCGAGTTACTGTTGCTAGCCACATCTAGCATGTGTAAAGAACACCAGATTCAAAAGAACAGTATGATTCAATACCCAACATGGCAGCCCTATCTACAGCTGGAGGGGATTCCCAGAGACATGATGGGAAGCTCCATTTTGAGAGTATGGCTACTATGTAATGCATTATACATGGGTTATGGACACGCCCTCACCTTCAGAATGCTAATGTCTATGGCAGGGCTGTGTGTGAAACATTAGCATGGCTAGATGTGACAGGTGCTTCTGAGGGTTCCACAGACGCCAGTCAATTCTTTCATGTTTCCATACGCAACTGAATTCACTCCTGATTCAGACATCAAACCCAGGCCTGAGAGCTACTTCAAACAAACTCTATGGGTTATGCATGAGGAAAACCCTTCAAATGTAGGCTATGAGCTTGTGTGATGAAATTGGATTTGAACATCCGTAAAGTTTGACTGGTTCTTCTCGTTTTTAAGCTTAAGTCATTAGTGAAGCTATTACAGTACCACAGGCCCTTAATATGTGCTCGCTTGGAGTATAAATGTTTTATTTATTTTATTCTTGTACAGAACAGAGATACATTTATTTCACTGTCCTTGACGTTTTGGAATACCGCACGAACACGTGCGTCTCTTACGAACATTTAGTTTTTCAGGAAGTGAAAAAACCCCGAAATAAAAGACTTGTCAGATTCAACCTAGAGAAGTAGCGTCCTTTACTGTCTGAGCAATCCATCTCGGTTGTTGTTCCTCTCGACGTGAACAGAGCGCGTCTGTTTTGTGGAAGTCAGCTAAACATTAGCATTCTGAAGAGATGCATTGTGGAAGTGCTTGCAAGGCCGTGTTGGAATATAGAACAGCAGATATGTCGTGACAGACAGTAAGAGACATCTTTACGGGTCCCCTTAGACCAACGGGGGGATGGGAGAGTGTAAATCAGAGCATGTGTCATGAGTAACGTAGACAGACACATACTGTATCTATAGTATCTGAAGGGAAACTCTCTGACTGAAGTCAGAAAAATGACCGGGACGATTTCAGTTGAATTTATTTCCTTACAATAGCCTGGTAACACCGCCCCGGAGCATTATCACCAAACCTTAAATCTTATCCCATGACACTCCAAGGAGCCCGTGTCAATGATGAACATGAAATCACATTACAACGCGCTGAGGGGTCGTAAAGAGAGGATCACAACCGGGATCTGCTCCGATGGGAGCTGTAAAAGTGGGCTATATAATGCAGTATAGATTATGCAGTAGGTGAAAGGTGAAACGGAAGACGTCTAGGGGGGATAGAAGGGGGGGGGGGGGGGTTGGATGCAGGCACATCTCATCGCCTCTCATTCTCACTCTGTGTCAGTCCCTTAAAGGGGACCAGTATCTCCAGGAGACAATTACAGTACTGAACCAAGTGGCTCTCAGAAAAAAAAAAAAATAATAGTTCTCTTTGGGAAATCGATTCCGGTGCTTGATTCGTGTTTGGAGAACTCTAAGAGGAACAGGAAAGACCCTCAAGGCGAAGACACTCTGTAATCACCACTTCATCGAAACTGACACACGGCACAGTATCACTAGCAAAGTTTAACGACGGACAGAAAGCCACCAGTCTGAAGAAGAAACAAATAACTCTATATATATTCGACTTACCTTTTATAGAAGGTATTGTGAGGTGGATGCAGACACAACACGTGCCAGTAATCCAAACAGAAAGCTTTGAACTTCCACATTTTCCTTTCATGCAGAGGATCAACAGGCGGTTTTGCAGCACTGGGACTCAGACCTGGCTAATCCATGGGGTCAGGTGTATGCTCCTGCTGGCACATCCAATCAGCATCATGGCATCATATTGGAGGTATGCTGCCCAGTTGTTCAGCCACTGAATCCCCCCTCTGTGACACCGTGTCCCGGTCAATGGGTCTTTCTCGTCCAGAACCAGAACACAGCTGGACGTGTCTCAGCAAATGCCAGCGCAAATGAGAACCAGGTCCAGAATCAAATCCAACCAAAAAAACAACAAATCGGACCTGTTTGGATCCACCCAGACCCAGCTGAGCTCAGGATCTGCCTAAAATAACCAGCACACTGTGGAGTGTTCTCCACTCCACTCCTCTCCTCTCCTCTCCTCTCCTCTCCTCTCCTCTCCTCTCCTCTCCTCTCCTCTCCACTCCACTCCTCTCCTCTCCTCTCCTCTCCTCTCCTCTCCTCTCCTCTGCTCGTATCCAGGTCAGTCAGGCTGTCCTCTGAGCCTGTCCCTCCACAGTGTTTGCGTCAGGCTGGGATCCTAAGATGTGCCAACATGGCTCTAGCTCTGCACAGCTCCACAGCTCCAGCAATCACAACACACACAGGTACTGGTGTGTGTAGGGGGGGGCAGAGGCATAGGACTCCTCCCTACACTACACATTCCCTCTCAGATAGACACTGTAGTCTCTACAGGGATTACCAGTGGCCTCCTCTTCTCTCCTCTCCCTCCTCCTTCTCCTCGTCCTCCTCCTCCTCCTCTTCAGCCACAGCAGCAAACTTTCCAATGATGGTGGCTCCTCTCTCCCTCTAAGTGTGCCTCTCTCTCTCACTCTCGCCTTATCCCTCTCTTCCTCCCTTCCTCTTCCTCCAGTATGACTCTAGACCCTCGTTCCTCCTTCAATCTCTCTCTCTCTCTCTCTCTCTCTCTCTCTCTCTCTCTCTATCTCTCCCTCTTCTCTCTCTCCCTCTCCTCTCTCTCTCTCTCTCTCTCACTCTCTCTCTCTCTCTCATCCACACAGGACCTCCCAGAAATGTGCCGACTCTGGTTGCTGGGCAACACTACCATACTATTGAAACTGCAAATGGCAGCTTGCAGCAACCCCTCTGATTGGTCAGGTAGTCAACAGGGAGGGATCTGGGTGTTGTACATGACTGCATGAGTTGACAACCATGCTGTGATCAGAACAAACAGAGGCTACCAGCATTGACGTGTTTGGTTAATGTTTTGTTGATAAAATCCTCTGAGCTGGTGGTGAAATGTTGGTTATTTAAGCCTTCAACAGTCAAGGTTAAGGAGGTATTGCAGGGAGCACAATGGAAAATGAATTGTACGAGGGAATGACTGTTCCTGGTCTATCCATAAAGGTATTCATGAAGTAATTGGAAACCCGAGGCATGTGAATAGGATAATGGCACAGTGGTATCCCGAAAAATATGACCGGAAAATTGAATTTATATTCATGAGGTGCTGAGCCCTGGATCAAACAGGTTCATATCATCATTACCAGCACGCTCAAATAAGCGACAGCTTACTGCTTATGGTTCATCAAGGAACACAATGTTACAAACACACCTCCCCTTCTCCACTGATGGGGATTTGCACTTGAACACAACCACAAGCCTGTTCTCTCCTGCAAACTGCAGTACCATCCAGTCCCAGCAGCCATGGGAAAAGGGATGTGGGTCGGCAACTAATCATTATTCAACCCCCGTCACACTCCTCATCACAGCCCCTTATGCCATTCTCTCTCTCTCACACACACACACACACACACACACACACACACACACACAGTCTCACACACACACACACACACACACACACACACACACACACACACACACAGTCTCACACACACAGACGCGCGCACGCACGCACGCACGCACGCACAGACACACTCACACACACACAGTCTCACACACACACACACAGCCTCACACACACACACACACACACACACACACACACACACACACACACACAAACACACACACACACCAAAGCCCTGCTGGTGGGGCAGTTAGCTCCCCCTCTACCCCCCTGACTGGCAGTCACCGCTTGCCCCCTTTCACACACTCCCTGGCACAATATGGGCTTCCTCTGTTCCCAGACCAAGTCAGTGGCACCCAGAACACAAAGACACACAGGCAACACTTAGCACCTATTGTGAGCAGAGACAGTGAGGAATTAATTCATCTGCCAGCCATTCATCAGCCTGCTGTCACAAAAGCTTGGATTCCCGATTTACACGCGCGTCACGAAATTAACCACACGCTGACAGAGCCATTGTCTCTGGTCTTTATCTTGATTTGTTTGCGAATCCAAACTACATTCCACCAAACTAACATTGCCAGTTGGCAACAAGAGCGGTTTTGTTTTCACATTAAATCATTGAAATTGCATTCAGTGAGAACTTCACCATTGTCCAAAAAGTGAATGTTTGACTATCGGACAGAAACACCATAAATCCACTGCGGTGTGAATGAATACATACATCGATGGTCAGTTCATGAGCTTAAACACAGCTTTCACAATGTTTTCAAACAAATTAATTGCTGTTTGTTCATCCTCATTTAATAATATTTGTCGTGCCGTACAGCAAATCCATTTGATTTCCTCTAATGGGCGTGAAGAGGACTGCAGGCGCGGGTGTGGGTGTTACTCTCCGGTCCTTGTTAGTGGAGCATGCTCCAGCGTGTCTATGGGGAATCAGAGCAGTGGGAATTGTAGCTGGCTAACAGATCGATCTGATTCACGCACACATCAATGGTCATTATCTCTCCTACAACACGAAATGCACACTCCTCAGGTTAGGTACTAGTTACCAGCAGATACAGAGCATTATGGGTCACATTATACTGAATATATATATATATATATATATCTGTATCTGGTATATATATATATATATATATATATATCTGTATCTGGTAGTAACTAGCACCTAACCTGAGGAGTGTGCATTTTGTGTTGTAGGAGAGATAATGACCATTGATGTGTGCGTGAATCAGATCGATTTGTTAGATATATATAGATAGATAGATATAGATATAGATATAGATATAGATATCTATATCTATCTATATCTATATCTATCTATCTATCTATCTATATATCTATATATCTATCTATATATATATATATATATATAGAGAGAGAGAGAGATAGATAAAGATATAGATATAGGATATCTATCTATATCTATCTATCTATCTATCTATCTATCTATCTATCTATCTATCTATCTATCTATCTATCTATATATACACACATCGCTGCTGTAAAGTACTGTGTGATAAATTACCATATTAATCGTCAACACCATTGGACACAGCACACCTCAAGCCACGCCCACAGGACATAGAGGCGTGTTTACCATGACGCAGCTGAATCTGAGGCAAAGGCCAGGCATGTAGAGGCGCTCCGTGGCGTAGCACACTAAGGCGCATACCACATCATTGCAACGTCCCTGGTTCGATCCCGGCCATCGACATATCCGGCATGTCATCCCTCCTCTCTCTCACCCCTCCTTCCTGTCAATCTCTACTATCTCTATCCCAATGAAAGCAGAAATGCCCTAAAAACCTATATTAAAAAAAAAAAAAAAGAGTCAGTCATGTTGAGCGCCTTGGTTCACAGAACACTTGAGGCTTTGACAGAGGTGAGGCAGTCTCAATGACACGTCACCCACACCTCTGACCACCACTCTGCATGAGGTGCAACCCTCCGTGATTGGGACAAATACATTACCACGGAGAACACCAACCAATCCTACTGCGTTAGCGCTAATGTTGAATTCAAGGTCGAACGGTCCACTGAGTCACATGATGCTGTGGTAACAGTGGTGTGTGTTCTGGAAACCAGCAACCAGCAGATGTTCTTGTGAGGCAACTGTGGGAGAGCATCACTGAAGAAAACACAGCACACAAACAGTAAATAGAAATGCTGCTTCCTGATGACTGTATTGTAATTGTTGCTGAATCAATATGAATCTGCGCGTGGAGCGTAGATCGAGAGCCTCGAAAGGGCAACCAATGATATCAGTAGAGCCATCAGTCAGAATCAATGAGGCAATACAGGCAGTCATTTCTCTCCCAAGCTTTCATTGTCTGTCTGCTAATACAAACTGATTATTGAGCATTACAGGAGTGAGACCCTCACTCCCAATAACTACCACAGTCAATCACCAATAGGTAACTGGGAGGTCCTCATCATGACTCCCACTAAGACGGTATGTAAAGTCAATAAACACATAAACAGAAAATGGCCCCCGCCGCCTTCCGAGGAAACCTGCAGGTCATCAGTTTGCGGGGTGGGGTGATCAAGGCATGGGGGAGGGGATCTGGCGTGAGGGGGGGGGGGGGGGTGATCAAGGCATGGGGGAGGGGATCTGGCGTGAGGGGGGGGGGGGGGGGGGTGATCAAGGCATGGGGGAGGGGATCTGGCGTGAGGGGGGGGGGGGGTGATCAAGGCATGGGGGAGGGGATCTGGCGTGAGGGGGGGGGGGGGGGTGATCAAGGCATGGGGGAGGGGATCTGGCGTGAGGGGGGTAGATAGATACAGCTGTGGAGCGATAGCACAGGGAGAGGGGGATGGAGTAAAAGGATGATCAAAGGTGTGAAGGAGCGATAGAAAGGGAGGTGCGTGAGGGGTAGAAAGGGAGAGGGGGATGGGATGAAAGACAGGGAGGAAGAGGGGAATGGGGGTGGTGGATGGTAAGTGGGGTGAGATGCCATAGGCTAGGCCATGGTGTGTCTGAGAGGGGGTAAGACTAGCCATACTGAAACAATAAGCATATACCTCTGCCTGTCATTGTTAAGAACAGCATTCTCATCAGCACAATCCTATAAAGAAGGAGGAGATATCAGCCACGTTCATTACACAGTGCAATGAAATCAAATCGGAAGGCATATGCCTTAGAATTGCACTCCCCCTAGTGGCAGCTGGGAGTAGTATTTTTTCACGGCATTGGAACAGAACGGCAAACATGAGCAATAGGCTGCATCAGGAATAGGACGTTTCTGAGAATCGTGATTCATTCAGAAAAACATTACACACAACATAATATGAAATTACATTTATTCATATCTCATTTCAACACCACAGAGCCATGCCATAACAAATAAATAAGTAGCCTCATATTGTACAATGTAATTCCTTGACCCAAACATGCAACTCTCTGGGATTGACTGATTGAACAGACTGTACAGTACTGCAGAATTCAGATCGCTGTTTCTTCTGAAGGACTCAAAAGGTGCAGTAATGCGTGTTGGTTTACAATCATCTCAAGTCTATTTATTATACAGCACATGATCCACTAGTGCATCAGAAAAAAAGAAGAAAAAAAAGCATCTTAACTCTTCCCGGATATCATTTTTCAAGTCAGAAAAAATAGATGCTCTGTAATCGAGACACCACAAGGGACACAGGAACCAAAGACGAGGGACGGGGAGGGGGGACGGGGGGGACGGGGTGGGTAGAATGTGGACTAGGAACAGAAGAGAGGGAACAGAATCTAGGAACAGAAGAGAGGGAACAGAATCTAGGAACAGAAGAGAGGGAACAGAATCTAGGAACAGAGGAGAGGGAACAGAATCTAGGAACAGAGGAGAGGGAACAGAATCTAGGAACAGAGGAGAGGGAACAGAATCTAGGAACAGAGGAGAGGGAACAGAATCTAGGAACAGAGGAGAGGGAACAGAATCTAGGAACAGAGGAGAGGGAACAGAATCTAGGAACAGAGGAGAGGGAACAGAATCTAGGAACAGAGGAGAGGGAACAGAATCTAGGAACAGAGGAGAGGGAACAGAATCTAGGAACAGAGGAGAGGGCATTGAAGGATTCTCTCCCATGTATGTTTGTTACAGTAGATGAGGGCAGATCATACGACAGGGCAGAGTTCTGGGGAGACAGTCTTACAGGAAGATTACAGTACAGTTTATACGGGCACACACTCTCCCATCACAGAGATCATATTGTACAGGCTGCTTAGCCTCCAGACTAGAATCACCCATGCAGAAGGGAGGTGGAGGAGAGGAGGAGAACAAGGGAGGGAGGAAGGAGGGGGTGAGAGAGAGAGAGAGAGAGAGAGAGAGAGAGAGAGAGAGAGGGAGAGGGTGAGAGAGAGAGAGGGAGAGAGAGGGAGAGAGAGAGAGAGAGGGAGAGAGAGGGAGAGGGAGAGGGAGAGAGAGAGAGGGAGGGAGAGAGGGAGAGAGAGAGGGAGGGGGGGTAGAAAGCAGGACAGAGAGAGGACCGTCGTGCAAAGCTGGAGGACTGTTTATGTAGAGGGCAAATAGCGAGGGAGCAGGAGAAAGAGGAGAGATCCAGAAAGAGCTGGAGAGTGGAGGAGTGGAGGTGGAATCCAGCGTCTTCCCTCTCATCCCACTATCTTGAAGGCCTTTCATATCCTGAGGCTGGGCAACAGAACTGATGGAGAACACTGTCTTCCCTGTCAAAGAGTGCACACTTAGACACAAGACAACAGCCACAGCGAACATATCATAACGTATCGTACACTGTAAATTACAATGCATTATCAAGATTCGTACTATCACGATAGTATCTGTTCTGGGTGAGAAGATGATGATTTTGGTGGCATTTGTGTTTTTGTGTGACCTTGAAGTGCTCGATATATACAGATATATGCTGTTTACGTAGCGGTACAGTTTTGGGATGTTTTGTATGGACAGTGCCGGCGCGGTGCTGTGAAAAAGGCACCACGCAACCATGAGTCACTGTTTTAAATATGTGATTGGATTAGCCTGGGATTAGCCTCGTGTGCCGAGTCATCACAAATCCACATTAATTCCAGAGTCATGCGTGAGCAAGCATTCTTTGGCGACGGCCGGGGTGAGATAAGATAAAAAGGTGTTTCATTCATAAACCAGTCAGCAAAAAACCATCCACAGTCCACGTCAATTTTTTTATTGACATACCAGGTCGGTAATGTTGTTATCACGCATCGGAGTCACATGCTGTGTAAACACACTGTCCATCGTCATAGATACGCTGCTTATTTGGCAATGGGAACAACATGTTCTCCGGGCGCATCCTGTTCTGATCCACCCTCCTCCCCTCTGTGTTCTGTCTCTCACTGCCTGGTTCCACTGTTGGCAATGTCAGGGGCTTATTATGGGATGTTTCAGGGATGCATAAACACCAGGGCATACCCCTGAAAGAACTACAGCTTCCTAAAAAAAGATACCCCTGAGGAAAACTACATGTCCCAAGTGGTGGAGATCATCCTCGCCTTGAACATGCTCCATAGAGCTCCAGTCCAAAGCCTGGCACTTCATTAAGGGGCCCAACATACAGAAATCCAATTGAGCGACCCCCCAGCCCTTGGCAGGGTGCCAGTCGGTCAAAGCAGGGTCCAGTTGCAGACAATTGAGCTGGTTAATAATGCTAGCCTGGGAGCCAGCCTATTTCTGCATAAGCCAATATGTCCCTGTCTTGGCAAGGCAGCGATGTAGCATAGTTGAATACAAAAGCAGAGCGGTACCCTGGCAAGGCTAACGCTAGAACACGCTAGCACTTGGGCTATCGTAGGCCCAGCCAGAATAACTCTGATTAGCTCTGTTCAGAGGTAGTTAGTGTCAAATGGGAACGTGGGAAAGACCACAGGGGTCTGACTGCCCTGCTGTCAATCATCCCAACGGGGAGTGGATCAGTGTGGATACACGGATCATTGCTACCCAGAGCTAACAGTGAATTAGTGGAGGAAACCTATAATTACAACTTCACTATGGCCTGACCATGTGATCAGACTGAGACTGGTCAGCATTGATGGCATCCTTTCTGTCATTCTCTGTGTCTCTGTGATCACTATAATGTATGACCACTATAATCTGTGACCACTACACTGTGACCACTATAATCTATGACCACTGTAATCTGCGACCACTATAATCTGTGACCTCTATAATCTATGACCACTATAATCTATGATCACTATAATCTGCGACCACTATAATCTATGACCACTATAATCTTTGACCACTATAATCTATGACCACTATAATCTGTGACCACTATAATCTGTGACTACTATAATCTATGACCACTATACTCTGTGACCACTATACTCTGTGACCACTATAATCTATGACCACTATAATCTGTGACCACTATACTCTGTGACCACTATAATCTATGACCACTATAATCTGTGACCATTATACTCAGTCTATACATTTTACTCTCCTATCCTCCTCTCCCTCTCTTACGACAGGGGACGTTTGTGCTGACAGGCCTGGTCATACGTACATGCAGCGTGAATCCCTGCAGTGGCTGGTGTGAAAAAACCCGCCTGTCTTGCCGTGTGGCAACAGCGTGGCCCATGCACTGACTGCATGTGAAGTGACAGGCCATGTTCTGCGCCAGTCCATGCAGTGGTACGGTCTGTAGTCGCTGCATGTCATAACACAGCAGCAGCAGCAGCAGCATGCGTTATATGCAGTCTGAGGCCATGCAGGGCTGTAGCAGCCTTCTACAGAACACTGTACATATGGAACTTTGTAATTCCTCCTCCTCAGCTCTCACCCCTGCTTTGGTCAAGTGTCTCTCCTGCTCTAGTCAAGCCTCTCCTCTCCTCCTCAACCCTCACCCTCGCAGGCAGATTATGCTAAAAAGAAAATTAATAATAATGTTCCCGAATTTGACTGATATTTTGTTCACTGTGATAAAAATAATATAACAAAATTGTGCAGGGGGTGATACCTGCCAATGCGGGGGTGAGGGCTGAGGAGGAGGGGGTGACGCTGGACTGGTAAAGGGTTGAGACTTGACTAGGGCAGGGGCGAGGGTTCCCTAATGAAGGGTTGAGACTTGACTAGGGCAGGGGCGAGGGTTCCCTAATGAAGGGTTGAGACTTGACTAGGGCAGGGGCGAGGGTTCCCTAATGAAGGGTTGAGACTTGACTAGGGGCAGGGGTGAGGGTTCCCTAATGAAGGGTTGAGACTTGACTAGGGCAGGGGCGAGGGTTCCCTAGTGAAGGGTTGAGACTTGACTAGGGCAGGGGTGAGGGTTGCCTAGTGAAGGGATGAGACTTGACTAGGGCAGGGGTGAGGGTTCCCTAGTGAAGGGATGAGACTTGACTAGGGCAGGGGTGAGGGTTCCCTAGTGAAGGGTTGAGACTTGACTAGGGCAGGGGTGAGGGTTCCCTAGTGAAGGGTTGAGACTTGACTAGGGCAGGGGTGAGGGTTGCCTAGTGAAGGGATGAGACTTGACTAGGGCAGGGGTGAGGGTTGCCTAGTGAAGGGATGAGACTTGACTAGGGGCAGGGGTGAGGGTTCCCTAGTGAAGGGTTGAGACTTGACTAGGACAGGGGTGAGGGCAGAGAAGGAGGAATGACGACGTTCCTATTAAGTATTCCGTAGTCTTCTGTGGGTGTGTGTGTGTGTGTGTGTGTGTGTGTGTGTGTGTGTGAGTCCTGCCTGACTCTGCAGATCCAGTGCTGTGTCGTGCGCTCCGTCTGAAAGTGGAGGAATGTGTTGTCAGAGCCTTGCGGCGATGGTGACGCACTCTGTTTTTCATCTGCCAGGGAGCGTAGTGCTGGCTGGCACCGTCAGTAGAGGGGCTTTGCAATAAGATATACAGATCCAGCCAGCCAGTGGTGGGGGGGGGGGGGGGGGGGCTACAGCACACAGCACGCCTGCAGAGGCTGCTGGACCTCACTTCAATGAACCGTGGAATCCATATATGGTCACAATGCTCATTCAATGGACTGTTAGAGCCATTCTTTCAATTAGTAGATTCCAGCAAAGAAACCACCAGCCATAATTAAACGGGATGATTATTCCATGCAGAAACATCAAATGCCCTCTATATTGGTTGCCTAGAGTATGACGCACTTTGTAAGCCAAAAAAAAAGAAAGATGCCATGCATATTTAGGCATAACTCCTATCTTTCATGATCTGGAATTACAACAACAATTGTTTTGTGATGGGGAAGACTATTTTCACGCACTGGACGGGATTGCAGGATTAGTCGGCTAAACCCGAGTACCAATGTCAGTCAAAGGGTGGTTCTAGCAGGGTACAGGTGAGTGGTTGGGCCAGGCCAGGTGAGTGGTTGGGCCAGGCCAGGTGAGTGGTTGGGCCAGGCCAGGTGAGTGGTTGGGCCAGTCCAGGGCTCCTCTTACCTGCACTCTGACAGAGGAGCAGGCACTGCTATCTGGGTACTGAACAACGGGGCTGGGCAGCAATACTGGTGCAAAGTATCTACAGACCTACGACATAAGGAGAAATACACAGTCAAAAAAACCCTAGCCTATAGGGGGAGGGGGGGGGGGGGGTGGATTCAACCAGTGTTTATAGTTCCATTACAATACTGTTTGGTTTGTACTAACTGTTTTACTGAATGCACTTAAAGGAGCGTAAAGATTGTGATGGGAAACTAGTGCCAGAGAGAGTGGCAGGAAGATGGTGGCAGGGGAGTGGGGAAGAGGGTGGCAGGGGAGTGGGGAAGAGGGTGGGAGGGGAGTGGGGAAGAGGGTGGCAGGGGAGTGGGGAAGAGGGTGGGAGGGGAGTGGGGAAGAGGGTGGGAAAGGAATGAAGAGGAGGGCTTGCTGATGCCGACAGCCTTTTGCAGACAGAGGGCCGCCGACTGCCAACAACAGGCCACTCACGGGCCACCACAAGCCTGCTAGCTGGGGAGTGACAGGAGTAGATTACTTTTGAAGGACTCAGCAGAGGCCATTGCATTTCCTATCTGCACAGAGTGATCAGAAAGTGACAGGCGTGGTCATATGAGAGTACAGACAATGCGTAGGCCAAACACATGACAATCTGACAGTTTCCATTACAATACTGTTTGGTTTCTACTAACTGTTTTACTGAATGCAGTTAAGAGTTGCTCATTTTTTTTACACCGGTAGTCACTATTCTGCTCTTCCATGCTCAGAGGTTTTGGAGAGGTGTGGTCGGTGTATTGGAACACACTTCACCCTGGACACATAGTCAAAGGTCTATGGATGAATACTTCTGCACCAGTTGGCTGTGTAATGACTCACAGCCTAAACGACGCCACAACCCATCAGCACTCACCTAGCACCTCGTATACTCTACCCCCCCATGCCAGTGACCCCCCCCCCCCTCTCGGCCGGGACAACAGCCTATTATTGTCCGTGGCTGAGGATATGGGTGCCATATTAGAATTCCAGAGGAGCTCTGGACTGCCATGCTGAAGTGACATTTACAACAACACAGACTCCGCCAGCCCCAGCTCCTCATTAAAGGTGAATTGGCGAGTCGCCCCGAGCTACAGTCTGCTTGAGTCAGAGTGAAGTGGACACATTTGTGTCAATCTGGTGTGCCTAAAAAAAAAAAAAAAAAAAAACAGCAGTTAATGTTACCCAACGTGTGTGATTCTGACCAGGCTTCCCCCTTCAAAGCCCCGACGCCCGGGTCACCTTGACCGGGTCATGTGACTTCCCGATCAGCACCAAGCTGTTCATCTGAAACCAACCGAGACCGAGGCTGCTTTTTGGAAGATGTGTGGACAGACAGACAGACAGACAGACAGACAGGCAGACAGGCAGACAGACAGACAGACAGACAGACAGACAGACAGACAGACACAGTGAATCAGAGACACGTCATGATGCTCCTCTGCTAATTATGCAATATCAGTCGGAAAAACATATCTCACAGAAGCGGTGTACACACACACGTATATTCATAGCGTTTAGACTGAAGTATATTTAAACAGAGAGGTCACTGACGTTCTGTCGGCTGCTTGACGTAGACCGAGGTACTGCTTTCATATATCGACCCAGCCAGCAAGTGCTGGTCGGGCCACTGGGGGCAACATGAGCCAGCATCGGCCCCCGTAAACGCTGACGATGGCATCCATCATGGCGTTAGGCCACCATTAGCCCAGCAGAACACCACTCACGATAGGCTGACAGATGGAGGGCCGACGGTTGCTATGCCGATGACAGATCGATGCTGGCATGCCATTGGTAGACCGATGCCGGAATGCCAATGCTAGACTGACAGTCACTGTGTGAATTGACCAATGGAGGTGTGCCAATGATAGACCCAAGCGGCAGCCAATAGGAGGTCTGCCAGAGGTGTTCCACCGTCGGCATGGCAATAGGAGACCGATGATGGCGTGATGATGGCTGACATCACCGGCCGGCACACATGATGTCAGTGTGCAACAACAACAGTTGGCATATCAATGATGTTTGACTGACAGTCAAACCCATGGTGCTTAAACAACCATGTTTCAGCCATTTGAGCTGAATACGGAGCTTGGTAAAGAAGCGGAAAGACTGTGATAGGGAAAGGGGGAACAGTGACAGAGAGATGGTGGGAGGGGAGTAAGGAGGAGGGTGGGAAAGGAATGGAGAGCAGGGGTTGCTGATGGCGGTCCCATCGTTGACTGATATGAATATACTCGGCTAGCCGATGGCAGAGTGGCAACGGACCAGTTTGTGGTGCAGGCTTGCCGCCTTTGGGACATCATAAAGTTGAGGAGCAAAATTCCGGCATGACGACAGCCTTTGCAGACAGAGGGCCGCCAACTGCCGCCAACAGGCCACTCACGGGCCACCACAAGCCTGCTAGCTGGGGAGTGACAGGAGTAGATTACCTTTGAAGGACTCAGCAGAGGCCATTGCAATTTCATCAAGCAGATACATCCCTATCTGCACAGAGTGATCAGAAAGTGACAGGCCTGGTCATATGAGAGTGTAGACAATGCGTAGGCCAAACGCATTCAAACGCATGAAGACCTGACGGTTTCCATTACAATTTACTGAGTACGTCAACGTGAAGGCCCACATGATCTGCGCAACTTGGTTTGCTTGCATACCAATGCTAAATGTAGCCTAAAACCACAAAACACATTCCTGAGGAAGCAACTAAATGAATGAACTTCACCCCAGCTATCATGGTGCTCAGGTACAGCATACAGTCCATGGACGCTGGTTCTGATGGTTCTGTTCCATTGCATCGTCATGGTGCCTTATCAAGTATTCTGTTCCATTGCAATAGTCCTAGTGCCTTATCAACTATCTCTGTTCTCACACATGTGATCTCTGCTGGGAATCATGGCAGAACACACTGATTTTGGCGCAGATGCCTGCACCGAAGCAAAAATAGAAACACAAACACACCCCCGCAGACAAAGAGGAGTCAAAAAAACAAACCAAGAGTGGGAGTGTGATTCGATGATATGATTCTGTTATCCTCACAAAATGTAACATCTCAGCACAAATGAGGCAGGGTTTTGGAGCACCTAGCACCTACAGTACAATAAAGAGGAAAACATCCCAAAACAGGTCTAACACCGACAAAAATAACATCAACACTGCCAGTGCCAGCCGCATTCTCAACACACACGCGCGCACACGCACACACACACACACACACACACACACACACACACACACACACACACACACACACGCCGCACACACACACACACACACACGCGCGCGCGCACACGCACACACACACATGCACTACACACATTACACACACACACACGTCAGAGCTGGGAGGAACTCATGTGCCTAACCAGGGCTGTCACAGCATCACAGCATCACAGCCACAAATGAGTCATTTTCTCCCGGTCAGTCACACAGAGCCTTCAGTGCCTCTCAAAACAAAACAACTCACATGACAGCGTGATCATACCCACAAGCACAACAAAACCACAGCAAGGGCGTCACAACCACAGCCCTCCGTAATATCACACATAACACTGACATGTACATTATTCATGCACCTCATCTGGACAGAGTGTACCAAAAATAGATTTTTTAATGGGACCATTCATACAATGACACAACCACAGAGAGTCATTATCATCCATGTAGCCGTCCCCCTGAGGGTAGAGGTTGTTTATGAAGAGCTGTGGAGCCAGAGAGCCATCTCCTCTAGACAAGAGGAGAGGACAGAGCATGGTCTGGGAGCCATAGGTGACTCAGCAGCACACGCACTGGAGACACTGCAATAACAAACTGCCAGCCTGCATCCCTGTCAGTGAGGGCTGGGACGAGCGCCCGGGACTGGCCCCCCTCCCTCTGCCCCCCCCCTCTCTCCCTCCTCCAGCTTGTCAGCCAGTCAGCCACACACAGCAGTATTCACAATACCGGGGGGGGGGGGGGGTCCGAGGGGACTGGTTACTTACATGTCGTACAGCCTGTAAGCCATGGCAGAGCTGGGTCTGTCAGTGTCGCGGGGACGCCTGGGGTCCGTGCTGCTCACCACAGCCCGCCACACACTCGGCTTGTCCATCCTGACTGCTCGTGGTCAATGGGACTCGACAATGGGACAGCGTGGCGCTTACACACAGACTCACTCACGTACTCTCTCACTCTCGCTCCCAGTCACAAACACAGGCAGTCAGAGAGCGGTCTGTGATGTAAGGAGGAGCGTCCAAAACGGCAGGCGCGGGGGGGGTGTGTGTGTGTGTGTGTGGGGGGGGGGGTGTGTTGTAGAGCGCAGGGGCTGTGACAGGCTGCCTGGTTAACGCTGATAAACAGCCTTCATTTGAGACCCTGCGGGGCGGTGTTGTGTGTGGTGAATGGACACGCGCCGGGGTCAGAGGACACAGATTCTGCTGGTAAACAACGGTGATAAATCCTGCAGGAGGAGAAAGAGTATGTCTTTTTTTTCTATTTAACACAGAATAGCAT
>NC_139662.1:20487005-20489505 GCF_951799395.1 Argentina silus
AGTCAGAGTCCCTGCCTCCTACCCCTGCCTTCAACGTAGTCCCAGTGGGGTGAAGGCTGGTGCTGGGTATGAAGAGGAAACGTGGGTATTCTAACTTGAGCTCAGCATGGAGACATCAGACACTTTCATAACTGCCTTGTTGTTACAAAGCAAAGCGTGATGTTTGGATAAGCAGTTAATGCAAGGTCTTTACGCTTACGCAATGCACACATTGTACACACACACACACACACACACACACACACACACACACACACACACAAACACAAACACGCACGCACGCACACAGGGATGAAACATATAAGCTGGGATATTACAAGTCAGGGTTTTCCATTCAGTAAGGATGATTCCTCTCTGGTGTAACACTGCTTAGAGTTGACTTCCCATGCATAGAATCTAATCCCTCTGTGAAAGGCTACACTTTAACAACACCAGCTACCAACCGCACCAAATACCATCAGTCTAACACTTCTAATAAAACTAAACTCACACGTCCATATCCAGATTTCTTTGATTTTTTTTTCACTAAACCCTAAAAAGCAGCTGAGATCAAGCCCTATGTCATATGTACTGCAACAATGTGACTGTCCTCCAATTTCATTCCCTGGGGAAAAGCATTTAATGCCTTATTATTCCGAGCATCCGTCATCTCCCCTGTTGGCCCGCCCCTGCCTGTATCTGAGCTGCGACTGTGATATTGAGCTATGGAATTGCAAATGTCTGTTATCAGGCTGGGAGATGGATCGGAGACGCCATACAGCTCTGTTTGCTCCCAGATAATACAGACGCATGAAGCTGATGAAACGATAAGCCCGAGACCAAATCAGCCACTATATCAAATTCTCTCAGCAACGTGGGGATTGGTAATGCTGTGAAAGGAGGGCATCAGTTAAGAGGAGGCTGTTGCAGTGTACTGTATGTCTATATGTGTGTGTGTGTGTGTGTGTGTGTGTGTGTGTGTGTGCGTGTATGTGTGTGTGTGTGTGTGTGTGTGTGTGTGTGTGTTTGTGTGTGTGTGTGTGTGTGTGTGTGTGTGTGTGTGTGCGTGTGTGTGTGTGTGTGTGTGTGTGTGTGTGTGTGTGTGTGTGTGTGTATGTGTCTGTGTGCACGGTGCATGTGTGTGTGAGGGAGTGAGTCTTCACATCACCCCACGCCTTTTGAAAATCATACTGATGTCACACACGATCATATCTCAGGATGTAACACCTGTGCACCGTCAATACGAATCTGTGCTTCATTTTATCACTTGGAACAGCATGCGTTTACCATTTTAACGCCCCTTGCACCTCTGCCTCAGGCTAATACCCTTTTCTCGACTGTGTCAGAAAGCAGGCTACTATTCAAGGAATGTTTGCTAAATGTGCTGTTTAGCATGCACCAACATTCCCCTACTCAGTTCCAACGTGGCTCTTCACAAAGCTCCCGAGGGTGACGCACCTTGCCCGGGTGGGAATACACGCTCACAGCCACGGCCACACTGAGGAGATGTCCCTGCTGATAAGTCATCAGGCCTGACACTGTGATTGGGATTAAATCTCTGCTCACACGGTGCTTTGCAGAGTCGTGTTCCACGCTGCTGGTCTTTTAGGGAAGCGTGCTCAGTGCAAATCCATGGCTTGTCAAGACGACGTCTTGGTTATTATGAATAACGACGGCGAAGAGAAGGCAGTCTTTCAATAGAAGGCACTCCAGGGCCGGTACTTATCATAGCTCTCTGAATCACTCAAAGGAAGCACACTAAAAGCGCTTGTTATGACTACAAAATTCGCTATTCATCTCAAAGTAGGCAGTGGAAGCGGTATCAAGCTTCTTACGCACTCTGAGCGATGAGCAACTGGAACATCGGGTTTGCTTCAGACATTGAATATTCAGTGCCGTCGTCGTGACACTCTCTAAATTAAAATAATAGCACAAGTACATGAACATAAGAACTGCACTGCTACATTTTCCCTGTTGATTATTTTACTTTCTTCAGCAAGACATTTACATTTACATTGATGGCATTTAGCAGACGCCTTTATCCTAAGCGACTTAGAACAAATACATTTGACAAAGTAAGTGAATCATCTATCCATCAGTCATCATAAGAAAAGGTAATCTATGCTAAGGGCTATTGGCAGTCACGATACTAGTGGAAGGAAGAACTTGCTTTTATTCAAATGGGTAAAAGAAGGACCAAATGTGCATCACTCTCTCCATTTTCAACCACTGGTTCCTAGTCCGAGGCTTGATAACTACTGGCCCAGTTCTCATTCCTGAGAGTGACACCTTGGGAAAAGACGTATACCGGTAGATCATGAACATTATGTTAAATGGATACTTAATGGATTTCAAAAACAAAATCAATATCCATTAAACTGGTAGATCCTGATTTTACTGAACCACAAACATCTTAATTCACTGAGCACTTGGATGAAGATTGTTTTTACAATGTCAAGTACATAAGTCCTTCTCAACACCCATGGGCTCTCTGAACTCCAGCCTGACCTCTCACTGACCC
>NC_139662.1:20494505-20604505 GCF_951799395.1 Argentina silus
TGTGTTTGGTTAGAGGATATTTTATTCACTGTTAAATGATTCACGATGATCCTTTATGACTTTATACGGTCCTGGAGGACAAATGCAACTACAGAACATACCAGGAAGAGGAGCCGGCTCAAGCAAGAA
This sequence comes from Argentina silus, assembly GCF_951799395.1. Taxonomy (NCBI): domain Eukaryota; kingdom Metazoa; phylum Chordata; class Actinopteri; order Argentiniformes; family Argentinidae; genus Argentina; species Argentina silus. The sequence continues at coordinate 20,494,635 of NC_139662.1, forward strand.
AATAGTGACCAAGCAAAGCACTATCATTTTCACAACCGATTGGACAAGCTAAACTAAAACATAGTCGTAGGAAGAAAGATCTGATATGACGCATAAACTTGCAAGACAACATCATCATTAAACCTTCTGCAGTCTATTTCTTTGAATGTAGATGCTGATAGGATTAAGTAGTTAGGACCCTTTGTCTGACTACAGAACAAAGAAAACGGTATGGTGCTGGAGATGATGAACGCGACGTTACAAATTGGTGAAGTGTCCCTTTAACACTTCAAAATGTTCCCACCACCTGAGGGCTGGATTACCATGGCAGCTAAATAAAACAAATCAGTAAATTGTCCAAATAATCACAAATTTGTTCGGGACATATTGAAACGCTGTGTCATCAGCTGATTGGTAATTAGCGGCTGACTGCCCCTCGTAATAATAATAATAATGTATTCTTTATTGATCTCCGAGGGGAAATTACCATTTTGCACAGCACACTCTCAGACAGCACAGCACACTCTCAGGGAGAACCGAGCTCTGGCCTCTATTGCACAGGGTCAGCCCCAGACAGGGTCAGCCCCAGACAGGGTCAGCCCCAGACAGGCGCCCCTGGAGCAGTTCGGGGTTAAGTGCCTTGCTCATCGGCACAACAGCACTGGTGCTAGGATACCTTAGATATGATGCCAGCAACCCTCCAGTCACCGGCTCACATCCGGCCCCCTCCCAAGGTGGGGATCAAAGCAGCGACCCTCCAGTCACCGGCTCACATCCGGCCCCCTCCCAAGGTGGGGATCAAAGCAGCGACCTTCCGATTGCTGGCCGGCCTCTCTAACCTCTAGGCTAATGTGTCTCAGCGATCATTAAGCAGAAAACAACAACAACAACAACAACAACACACAGTGGTGCAGTGCTGCAGGAGGGAAACAGTCAAGCTTCAATTCATCATCTTGTTTGATGTCATAACCCATTTAACCTATTAGCTGCTCAATGTGTATGTGTTTCCAGGAGCAACCGTGGGGTAAATATTACATGAAGGCAAAAAAGAGAGTACCCCGGATGAGGTACTAATTCAATTGGTACAGTACATTAGGACGTACTTACAGTGCTGTATGATCTCTGTTTCTAAGCATTTATTTCATAGACCCATAGAATAGTCACTTAAAACTGCATAAAGCTTTACTTAATTTCCACAACATGGACCTGTTTCAAACAGGTACTCATAGTGCAGGCCATTTCCATACAAACACACAGCCAACCCAGCTCTTAACCATTTCCAAATGAGGTATAGAGGAGATTGGGGATATTTTTTGGACTGCAAATGAGGGAAGCAGGCTATGAAGTGGGAGCTTATTGCTATTTGATGATGAATTGCAGCTCTATGAAGTGGCTTTGAAACTCCCATCAAGCTTTTGAAGCCTCCAGTCTGTCCCACTGGTGTGTGCGTGTGTGTGTGTGTGTGTGTGTGTGTGTGTGTGTGTGTGTGTGTGTGTGTGTGTGTGTGTGAGAGAGAGAGAGAGACGGAGAGAGAGAGAACGAGAAAGAATGAAGGGATAGAGATAGATGAGAGAGGTCCCACTGGTGTATGTGTGTGTGTGTGTGTGTGTGTGTGTGTGTGTGTGTGTGTGTGTGTGTGTGTGTGTGTGTGTGTGAGTGTGAGTGTGTGTGTCTCTCTTGGTTTGTTAAGAGCTTGGCTAATATATAAGCAGTATGGAGAGGTATTATCCTGCAGCATCATATCTCATTAATGAGTTTCATGCACATTAAGCTTTATGCTTTGTGCTTATTATGAGTCTTAGGAACACTACGTCCTCCAGATATAAATGCTGTGTCACAACTCACCAGAATATGGTCAATACAGACTTAAACTTCTCCAGAAGTTGGATTTGTGTGTTTTGAGTAGTAACAAAGTGATATTGAGCACGATCAATTTGACCAAGGTTTAATGATCTGGGCTGAAACCTGTGTCTGAAAAGTCCCATTTTTAATTTTCAGATGCAGGACCAAAACTAGATTAAGCCTTCTGCTAGACTAAAAAAACATTTTTAATAGAGAGTCTCTACTTGAAAGCGCAAGGAAAGTGTGATTTAGTTCAGGACTTGGCTTGATTGTTTAATCCAGGAAACTCAAATGTTTCAGGGCTACCCATAAATCATGCCACTAAAGGCGTCCATAGAGGCACACTGAAGGATGAATACATAAATATGCAAACAGTATTATCTTACTGTACCCAAAGGAAGCAGACTTCCACTTGCGGCAGGGGAAACCTCTTCTGCAGCTAGCAGACACCAGGCTGCCAGGGTTCTGGGAGACGTCGATGGGCAGAGAGGCATGTCTCCTACGGAAGGGAACAGAAGACAATCATCACAACCTTATGGACATCCTGGAACCATTTCCCAGTGTTGACAATAGAGGACATGGCTAATGTTTGTTGTGTGCGTTGGGAGTGCTTTCGACATCACAACAGAACCTTTTAGGGTTGGATGAATGGTGCACTTTAAGTGGTGCCCTTTCTTGTGGGAAGAGCTCCCTCTTGGGAATTCCTGCCACAGCCAAACTTGATTGATCATTGTCTGTTTTACACTGCACTGTTTTTCTGGGGTAATACAGTCAAATCTACAGTCAACATTGTAAATGAAAGTTAGACATTGTATTATACTCTATATGAGAGCTAATCAGATACTCAGAATATTGTGGTGGCAAAGTCACACAATTCCAGTGTTGAATCACAAACTACATACCATAATCCACTGCCTATTAATAATATATGTATTATATATTAATTATATATATATATATATATATACATATATATAATAATTATCATTGCCTGATAATAGTATTTTTGTAACCAGCCCACAATACCATTAAATGTCATCCAAGAAGTAATACATTAACCAGATAATCTACAATTTGATGTTTGATGTTTGATGTTATATCATGCATAATATACAGTGCCTTCGAAAAGTATTCCGACCCCTTCACTTTTTCCACATTCTGTTGTGTTATAGACTCAATTTAAAATGGATTAAATTAAAATAATTTGCCATCAATCCACACACAATACCCCAGAATCACTCAATAAGTTGAATTGAGTCCATCTTAATGCAATGATAATAGTTCATGTAATTTTGGAATTAATGTCTTTGTTTTTATAGGGTCTCTGATTTGCGTAGGAATCAATTAAACACTGTGTAGATTAGGATGTCACAACCAACTCAGCAAACTTAATAATTTTCTCTTGATCCTGACAAACTCCCCAGTCCCTGCCAGTGACAAACATACCCATAACATGATGCAGCTACCACTGTTCTTCACACAAGAAATGGTGCAGAAACTGCATTGCATGTGCTGGATTTGAACCAAACTTAATGCTTTCTAGTAAAAACCAAATAAACACATTTCCAGCCACTTTCTTTGCTGTATCACTTGAATTCATTGTTGCAAACACAATTATGGATATTATTTTCCATTAAGGGATTCTTTCTGGCTACTTGGTTATAGACCAATTTTGTAGAGTGACTGAGATGATGTTGTCCCATCGACTGTGCTTTTTCCTCTTCACCATTCAACTTTGTAGATTCCCCAGCCCTCAGGGTCACATTCCTGAGCAGTTTTGTTCCTCTCCATTTGCTCAGTTTGTAATGACAACCTGATCCACACAGTGTGTAATTGATTCCTATGCAAAACAGAGACCCTATAAAAACAAAGATATTAATTCCAAAATTACATGAACTATTCTCACTGCATTAAGATGGACTCAATTCAACTTATTGAGTGATTTGTTGATGACGTTTTTGCATTTTAGCTAATTTTAAGAGTGTCATAGCAAAGGGTCTGAATACTTATGTACATATATGAGATATTTCTGTATTTTCTAAAAACCTGAAATTTCTAAAAACCTGTTTTCGCTTTGTCATTCTGGGGTATTGTGTGTGGTGGATTGATGGCAAATCCTCTTTAATTTAATCAATTTTAAGTTGAGTCAATAACACAACAAAATGTGGGAAAAAGTGAATGGGTCTGAATACTTTCCGAAGGCACTGTATCTGACTAAAACATAATACACTAGCTTTTTACTAATTTACTTCCATGTCCCCAAGCGAGTCGACTGATAAGCATCATGGTTTTCATTATTCAGACAGTTCCGCTAGCAATAGAATCCTAATGCTAAACCAAGTTAACAGTTGGCCATGATGTTAATAATTGAGTAGAACAGTAGCAATATTTACCTCAGCAACAAACGGTTTGGAAATTGTAAAATCGGTGAATGAATCATTTATGGGACATTGATGTATAAATGCAGCATCCTAGAGCCACATCCTAAAGCCAAGCGAACAGAATGTTCAGCATTCTGGATAAATTAATCTTGACCAATGACAGGCACCTGAAATTAAATACCACACCATAGAGCAAAGGTCACCTCTCAGCGTCCTCCTGAGCCTGTCTTGGAAAAGCTTCAGTGTAAATCTCAGTGACATGTCGTACTGTAGTCTAGTATGGTAAAAACACACACACCCTTTGGAAGGAACACTTTGGGGGAAATGGCCTGACGAAGGTCCTTGTCGGATCGAAACAGTGTTTGTTACATAAAGGCACGCGGTGAAGCACTGGAGTGTGTAGGCTCTATTTATTCTATGTTGTACTGTAAAAAAAAAAAATAATAATAATCCTGAACAGTCAACACACTTTATTCCTGCCCAAGATAAGGGAAAGAAAGGAGGAAACTGAAATGTGAAAAGAGGAGTAGATAAAAAAAAATATAAGAAAAAAATCATTTTGTCAAGGCCTTCCCCAGATCTCGTTAAAGACATCTCCCTCACCTTTGTAACAGCCTGACGTTATTTCCACTGAAGTGCCACAGAGGATTTCAATGATCCCTGTCACTTTTTGTCCTTCTGGGGCCACCGTCTCCTCACAGTGCTGACAGTCAGCTCTCTCTCGGGGTGTCAAGGCCTTTATTAAACATGGGACCGTTTGCACGCGACATGTGATTGAATATCTGGTCCACTGCTGAATGCTGCTGGTTTGTCCTCTGTCACAGAACTTTAATCTCTGTCAAACATACTCAGCAGTTGGACGTGGAATTTGACATTTATACTGAGGGGGTTTTGATTAACCGGAATAGCATTTGACCCAATGCTACTGTGAGTCTCTGAGATTAAATAGAATAACAATATATTCTCTATTTAATCTTATAGAAGACTCACAGTAGCATTGGGTCAACTGCCAAATAATACTTCATGTCACAAGGATTACTCCCTTTATTAAAATTCACTGCATTTTGAGGGAGTAATTACAAGATGAATATACTGTAGGTGGTGAATTAAAGCTGTCTCGTATTCATGCACAATCACAGGATATAATCAGCTCAGGTCTTGCTTGAAAACACCTTTACAGAAAACTCCTAATACACCGAAAAATCCAATTTTTTATTTTTCCCTCCTGCACCAAGCCATGACTAATATCAGCAGTTAATTAAATCAAGGCTGATGCCGTTTACTGCTCTTTCGGCACGCATAATGAAATACTACTTTCACAAATGCTAATTTCTTCTTTGTGCAAAGGCTGAGTTGGGAGCTGTGAACTACGCATTCAATCAGATTTCTCTCCTGTCCTCAATCAGTGGCGCTGGCAGTGCTGCAGAGACCAGACAGACGGGGGAGACTCAGTCCAAACTCAGTCTGCCACTGACCGTCACACAAGTACCAGGTTCAGAAACGTAGGCCTGTTTACATTGTTCCGATTGGAGGGATTATCAGAACAACACCCGGAAATAAGAAAACCCTACTCTATTTGATGATGTTGTTGATCCGAGAGAGCCTTATGTTAGAGAGAGGGCATCTCAAGGGCAGGGTGCGCTCGGTGCCCTCGCTGTTAAAGTTCACCATCACTCTCCAACGTAATGGGAGACGATCAGGAGGAAACGGCAGCCATGCTGGATCCCAGTGGAATGCTGGGTGAGGACTTGTGATGAATCCAGAGGTACACTGCTGGAGACACACACCCGTCCCAGAGGACCGACCGGAGGCCTGGCCCAGTGACAACCAGACACATATTCCTCTGGAGAGGTGCAAGCAGGTTAAACGTTACACCATGGCTCTGTCTGCAGTCCCCTTGTCACAACAATATCTTGCCCTCAGATGAGCTACTGTGGGTCCGCGGTTAAACTGGGGGTCTGTGGTTAAACTGGGGGTCCATGGTTAAACTGGGGGTCTGTGGTTAAACTGGGGGTCCGTGGTTAAACTAATCCCACACCTCTCTGATGGCACGCCTGATAAGATTTGCGGGAAGATGCTGGACTGTAACACAGGTCAACACCAGTCCGCCCATTTCCACTGATCATTATATCATGTACATCAGGGGAGGCTGCTGGAGGTAGAAATCGGAGGACGAATGAGGAACGGTATCTCGGTAACACGCGTGAGCCCGTCCTCCGATTTCCGCCTCCACCAGCCTCCCCTGATGTACATGCTACAACACCCTTAGCTAAAAGACATCATGTCAACAGTGAACACAGCTCTCTGTGTTCCTGTCTGAATGGACTGACAGAGGAATCTTAAGTCGTATTGTTTTTCTTTTTACACAACAGCACTGACCTGCATACAGGAGCCAGAGCCAGAAGAGCTTTGTTCTCTCTCCTCTCGTCTGCAATAATAGGAAGGTTTTATAATCCCTCTCTCTCTCTCTCTCTCTCTCTCTCTCTCTCTCTCTCTCTCTCCCTCTCTCTCTCTGTCTCTCTGTCTCCCTCTCTCTCTCCATCTCTCTCTCTCTCCCTCTCTCTCTCTCTCTCTCTCTCTCCCTCTCTCCCTCTCTCTCTCTCCCTCTCTCTCTCTCTCTCTCCCTCTCTCCCCCTCTCTCTCCATCTCTCTCTCTCTCTCTCTCTCTCTCCCTCTCTCCCCCTCTCTCTCTCTCTCTCTCCATCTCTCTCTCTCTCCCTCTCTCTCTCTCTCCCACCTTCCTGGGAGAATTACAGGGACATAAAAGCTACGTTGCCTGCCAGACGTCTTGCAGAATGCCTCCAATGAGCTCCTGCAGCAGCTGTAGCAGAGGCAGCTCACCGTCAATCCGCTTTAGCTCTCTGCTACAGCATCGTCTGTCTACCGTATGACGGAGGAACCTCGCTCCGAAACACACACGGAACGCCAGCGAGCAATGAGCTGCTCGGTCTGGCAGATGTCTGAATGAATAGGTTGATAATTAGTAACCGTGATTATGTGTTTCGTAACAGAAGGGTTGGTCATTTTCTGTTTACGTTTGATTTGTTTTCTCTGTTCTACATCCACAGTGTCTATACCTAGGGAAATGGAGTACAACCACTGTGTAACACTGTATAACAACACACGACAGACCGCACTTGTAATGAACGTTAACAACACAAAACTTCAATTATTTCTCCTCCGGGCCTATTCAGGGAGCGAATGGCCTTAATCCGTTCTCGGTGCCGTCATATCAGCGCGAAGGAAGGAGTCTCTGAGTGGTGGTTAGCTTCTCAGCTCCAGCCCATTGTTCTGCCCGGGCTTCTGAATGGCTGCTGATCTGTTCGACACCACGTCTGGGAATACGAGAACATCACAGGCCTCCGCCATTCAGTGAAGAACAATCCGGAAAGAAACCAGGTCGCTGAGGCGGTTTGCCGCAGCGCCACGTTCTCAGTGCTCCGCTTCTAATAGCGTGTGAATGGAGCCATCCATTCTGATTACAGAGAAGCGGGGCCCAATTACACACACAACTATGTTGTTATTCCTCTCTCATTAGCAAGGGAGTGTGTATGAGAACGCTCCCCGAGCTCAGAACGCTCCCCTAGCTCTGACAGGCCCGTCTCTCTGTACACGCCGGCTGGCTGGCTGGCTGGCTGGCTGGCTGGCTGGCTGGCTGGCTGGCTGTGCTGTGCTGTGCTGTGTAAATCCAACCACAGCAAAGCCACTCCTCGGGGAGCGTGGCTTATTTATAGCATCCTATACTAAGCTCAATGGCTTCTCCATTATTAATGACTCTGAGACCTAGCTAACTATGTAGCGCACCACATTCTGAACAGCCAAACTCAGTTTAGGTCATGGTGAGGCATATCAATAGGCGTGTAAGCGTTATGACTACAACCATGGGGACCGTCTCAGGAGGGAGCTATATTTTGTGGTTGTAGTGGTGGTTTGAAGCCGCGTCGAGTGTATGCACAGCATACCAACAGTGTGGGAGCTGGTGGGAACATATATACTGAAAAATGTATGCACTCACTGCAATGTATTGTCGCTTTGGATAAAAGCGTCGGCTAAATGCCATAAATTATCATTATTACTATAGGCTTTGTAGCTGGTAGTCTTGTATTAGTACTAATGACGGCGGTGGTTGTGGCAATGGCAAACAGCCTGGCTCACTAGAAGCCATGGTGCTGCATATTCATATTGGGAGACCGTAGGCGTACTGTGAGCATGCAAAGTAGACCCTCTCGATGTCTGTCTGAGGAGGGTGTTAGTGGTGGTGGTGGTCGTTGTAGAGGCTAACCGCTCTCTCTCAGGGGTCTAGACGGGAGGAGAGTAGTGGAACTCTAGCTAGGGGGTGATTACAGTTTTTAACAGCAACCCAGTCTGAAGGCACGGGCATAATTATCCAGTTAGGTCACGACTATGACCTCTGGTCTTCAGCTTGCAAGAAGTCACGTTTTAGATGTTAATTTCTCTCGGTCTCTCGTGTTGATCCTAATATGCCTTCTTGAAGAATTGTGCTTTGGCGTGTTAGTCCCTGCCTGCCGGAAACCTTGGGTAATTCGTACACTGGTACCGTCATTGATGCGGCCAAGTGGTTGAACACACACACACACACACACACACACACACACGCACACGCACACACACAGACACGGACACACACGGACACACGGACACACACAGACACACGGACACACACACACACACACACACACTGGCACAGACAAAGACTGGCACACACCTCTGGGGTGCAACCCTCTCCATCGCCCTCTCGCCAGTCGCCCCAATAACAGGACAGCTAGAACAGAACAGCACAGGCCCGAGGAGACCGGAGAACATGGCAGAAAAGAACAACGAGGGCCTGAATCCATCTCACAGACACGGGCCAAGCTCCACTCAGCATTCAGACCTCATACCAGACACAGTTAGAATCCCTAGACACAACAGTGGGGAGACAGGGTGAGAGCGCCCACCTCACCACCTGCAGGAGCACACCTGTGGAGGCTGGTGGAGGGAGACATCGGAGGATAAGCTCATTGTCATGCCTGGAACGGAATGGAACACTATTCCTCATTCCATTCCATGCATGACAATGAGCCTGTCCTCCGATTTCTACCTCCACCAGCCTCCCCTGGTTTACACTACTGCTACCGCTAACATGTTAATTTACCCTATGGAGGGAAGGGGCTGGAGAGAAAGCTGTTTGTCTGGAAGACAGCAAATCACATCTACTCTAAATGCCTGTCATGTGCCCCAGCTCTATAGTCACCACAATGATGTATGATGATTTCAGCTTTAAATCGCACAATGCAGCTTCACTGTCTCCATAGGCATCTTCAGATAAATCTCCTGTCAGAAAGCCCATATACACTTACCGAACACTTTGTTTGGAACACTATACTAATACTGGGTAGGGCCTCCCTTTGCTTTCAAAACAGCCTCAATTCTTCGTGACATTGATTCCACAAGATGTTGGAAACATTCCTTTGATATTCTGGTCCATGATGACATGACTGCATCATGCAATTCCTACAGATTTTTCAGGTGCACTTTCAAGCTGTGAATCTCCCGTTCTACCACATCCCAAAGGTGTTATTGGATTCAGATCCGGTGACTGGGAAGGCCACTGAAGAACACTGAACTCATTGTCATGTTCATGAAACCAGTTTGAGACGACTTTTGCTTTGTGACATGGTGCATTATCATGCTGGAAGTAGCCATTAGAAGATGGGTAAATTGTGGCCATGAACGGATGTACATGGTCAACAACAACACTCAAATAGGCTGTGGCATTCAAGCGATGATTGATTGGTATTAACGGGCCCAAAGTGTGCCAAGAAAACATTCCCCACACCATTACACCACCTCCACCATGATAAGGTGTACAGGTGTTCCTAATAAAGTGCTCAGTGAGTGTAGTAAAGCACAGCACAGAATTACGGTAGGTGACCTTGGGTTGCACTCAATACACAAACCCATCACTTCCCCCACCGTAATGGCTAGAACGCGGCAACAAATGGCAGCTCGTCAGACTTGCTACTATCATCAGCGGCCATAGCAATCACTCACGATGTCCCTCTGCTGCAGTTTACTGATTGCATATCTGGTCAGCTCGATAGATTATATGGCTCTGTAGATTATATGACCCCCATGCTCTCCAGTGTGGAACTAGATTCTGTCCATTAAAACCAATACAAATTCAGAAATGCAGTATTATAGAGCAGTCAAACCGATAACGGTCCAACGTTCATGGCTTCGTTTAGTTTAACGGGATCCCTGTTAGCCGTTGCTGATGCAGCAGCTGCTTTTCCAGGGTTAGAAGGGATTAACTCTTGTGTTATACATTATAGACGACATCTGAGAAAGAGGCCATAGGCATATAAACAGGGAGATGGATGCTCGCACCATAGATATAGAACTATGGGGTCAGCACACTGTATAAAACCCACCATCACAAAAAGCGTAACTGTATACATACCTGACCATTCTGGAGCTGTCGGAGTCAGACCTGTGGAACAAAGAGGCAATTGATTAGAGTGGTGATTTTGTCCTGGACATGAACACGGACAGACACTTAGCACAACGGCACAGCGTATGGACATTAAAACCTAATTGAAGCAATTACAATTAGTTAGTAATTGTTAACAACTCGAAGGAATATACAGTCTTACAAATGACTAACTAACTGGCCTTGTTCCTATGATTCAGCAAGTGATTAGTACAGTCTTGTGAGCCTTACTGCCCAGATCCTGAAGCACTGAGAACCATTCATCTTGTTCCTGTGTAAGAATGGACCATTACAGAGTGAATTAGAGGCAGCCAGCTGAGAAGTACTGAACCAGCATAATAGAGGATACCGCTGTGATAATGCACACAGTGATTATCACGTTTTTTCATAACTACAACGTAATGCGATGAAGAACATTGCATGGTATGTTGCAAAAATACAGAGAAATACAATACGTTTAGAAAACATGCTGGAAAATGTGGAAAAGCAAAGGGTAATTACAAAAACAATACCTTTTCAGAGAAACATTTAGCAGATATGTTTCCCAAAAGCTCATAATGATAGAGGCATGATTGTGAGTAGCCTCCACCAGGTTTGCTGGACTACAGCTCCACATTCCAAAGATACTCAGCCGAGCCTCTGGCAAAGCTGGCCAGACTACACCACTTCAGCCAGGGAGACATTGATGATTATAAGAACCGTGCGTGTGGGGGAAATCTACCCTGTGCCTACGTGGCCGACTTCTTGAGAGGGGTTTAATCTAATACAGCATTGCACTATTCTGTTCAGATTGGACTTCGATGCATATTCTAACTTTGTTGAGGATCACAGTGGCAAAGACAGTATAGCCACTGTACAGCGCACCACAGTCATTAGTTTAATGGCTCCCTGGCCCCATGCGAACAGTAATATTGTCCATTTCCAGTCAGCCATGCTCTTTCAGGTCTGCCATGCGATTCCGGAGGAACTCTTTATTACAGACTGCAATAAAAGCCAGTCCAGTAGGAAGGGAATGCATTTCTGCAGACACTGTTCTCTGGAACACAGCACTCTGGGGCAATAAAGCCACTGGCTATATCTCGCTAAATTTATGTGTGTTCCTCATCGCCTGTGTTTCCATTCTCTTTCTGGAGAGAGGCGAGAGAGGCAGAAGAAGCTACCTTCCCTTCTGTGGCTCAGGAATTACAAAGTAATCATGAACGATGGTGAAACCGAGATGCACACAGTAGACGACACACACAGTCCCTGCAAGAGTTTTCCTAATTATAGAGGGAATTGCATTGTTGAAATTTGGCTGGTTTGGGTTGGGGAGATGGAGTTTTTGTATCCAACACCAGCACCATCTGGGCTCACTGGGGCTGAATCTCTATTGGCTACCTCTCCGTCTCTCTCATCCCTCTGGGCTATCCCTCTCCCTTCCTCCCTCTTCTCGATTATCTTCTCTCTCTCTCTCTCTCTCTCTCTCTCTCCCTCTCACAGTAATGCGATCTCACAGCAGAGCTCTCAGCAACATCTGGTCTGGTCCCCCAGATATATCAGATATATCAGTAAAGAGAAACAAGGGGAAAAGTATGTTTCTACACAGTACAAAAAGAGTTCTACAGGGTTTTAATTCTCAGAAAGGAAATCCTGGCAGCAACACAGTCGCTGTGATGACCTGACTGCTGGAATACGGTCCTTCTGCTTCTCTACGATCCATCGCTCATACTGTCAGCGTACGATCAGCAGACTTCAACCAATCGGGTTTGAAATCCGTTTGATTCAAACCAAACTGCCGTTGCCAAACTCAGCAACAAAGAGACTCCCCCTCCTCTCTCCCTCCCTCCCTCCCTCTCCCCCTGTCGTGATCAGGTTTGAAGTGCCCTTTGAGTGTTTGCCAAAGCTCTACAAGCTGAACTCAAATCCTCCTGAACAAAGTAATCACAGAGTGGTCTGGAGATCTAATTAGACCACGTACTGATCACCATTGAACTCGGTTGAGTTGACAAGGTTGGGTCAATATGATGCGGTGAGATCCATTGACACACATACCAGAGCTTCTACCCAATGCCAATTACTGAAAGTATTGATTGCTGTATATAGTAAGCCATCATAAGCCATCGTAGCTTGATAGGCATGCAATGATCATGTAAAACACAGAGCTCCCACTGACCCATGGTGAGCATTCTTCGGTCATCCACTGTAGAAGTCTTCATTGGCCGACCTATGTTTAGGATTTTCAGTCTGATAATGGCTTCTTTGACTTTTATTGACACCTCTTTTGTCCTCATGTTGACAGATACCAATATCAGTCTCCCGAGGCAAATGCAAAGCCTAGAATCAATATTAAACATTGACAGCTCTCTTATGCAGAAACACCTGTCAAACCAACTGTCCCGTTACTTTTGGTGCCCTGAAATAGGAGGACGATGTATAAAAAAGTGGGGGGAAAAAATGAAAGCTGAGAATCTCTACTTTATCCTCATAGTAATTGTGTTAATTTCAAATCCAAACATTAGGAGTATAGAACCAAAAAGAGAACTAATGCTTCACTGTCCCATTACTTACGCAAACAGGAATATCATTGAGGCAACGCTGCACTCTGAGGCACTTTAATTGCACACCATTGCACCATCATGAAAATCAAATATAAAGAAGCAGTTTTTCGTCTCAGCTTCCCCTGAAGTTTTCTTTCCTTCATCAGTTGCTTGTGAGAACTCCTTAACCCTCCTGATTGGCTCCTTCTGAAGTCTGAGCGCAGACTCGTATTCTCTCTCTCAGTATCCTTGAGGCTGCCACATCCCACTCATGTCTGACAGGCCCAGACCCGGGGCTGTTAACAGACAGACTCTTTCTCTCCTGACCGTGAGCAACTGGAGCGGTCAGAACCCTGGACAGCTCCCCTTTCACTGACACAAGCCACTTAATACTGAACGCTTTCAGGGAAGCACTTCAGTAGAAGGACATTCAGGAACAATGTCACATTTAGCAATGAATAGATCGGCAGATTGCTGCACTTTATATTGTGTGTTACAATGTCCGACAACAAGGTAGAGCAATAGAAATCCACTCGAGTGCAAACAGACAATGTTATTATTACACACAAGGGCCTTATTACACACATCTCTGTGCCTCTATCTGAGAGAAGTACAGGTGACACCTTTACATAAAGCATACAGCAGCCCTCAAGCATATGCGTATAATAACAACAAACTTGCAATACTGAACAATGGTCCACATGGACATCATCTGTTAACAGCTCCGGGTCTGGGCCTGTCAGACCTGAGTGGGATGTGGCAGCCTCAAGGATACTGAGAGAAGAAATACGAGTCTGCGCTCAGGCTTGAGAAGGAGCCAATCAGGAGAGTTAAGGAGTGCCCCCCTCAAGTCACTCACACACTCACTGACATCATAACACATATGCACACACATAATCATCCATCTGCTGTTTATATTACTTACTGCTTATACTGTTCATATTGTTTATACTGTTTATAGTGTCCATACTGTATATTTTTTAGTACTTCTATTTTATTTTATTCTATTTTAAAACTTATTGTGTTGTTGCACTACTCTGTGGCACTGTCACTTTTGCATTTCACTGTATACTTGTATGCACGTGACAAATAAAGAATCTTGAATCTTGAATCTTGAATCATGAATGCCAATTCAACTCTCAGTTTATTGACATCTCCCCACTGTGATGAAATAAATTCAACCTATAACAATGATTTACCACTTTAATATTGTGCTTCTACAAGAAAATGAATCTAATACATGGCATATGATGTCCTTTTACAACAGAGTCTTTACGAGAGGCCACACTACTTGTAACTGACAGCAGCTGATTTGAATACAAACATACCGTGTCATCACCTGACAAAGTGTTTGCCAGCAACAGTACCGTGACGCAATGGCCCCCCTTCACCCCCCCCCCACTCCCCCTCTGTACAGTTCCTCTACTGTTAATAATATTTATTTTATTTTTTTAAATTAGCATTGTGACTGCCAATGGCACCTGGTCCTAGCATAGATTTTTTTTCTTATGATGGCTGATGTATAGATGATTCATTTACTTTAGAAAAATGTACTTAAGTCGTTGTAAGTCGCTTTGGATAAAAGTGTCTGCTAAATGTAAAAAGAAATGCAAAATGCAACCAACCAAACAAAAAAAGGTGAGAACACACAAGGCAGGAAGGAGGAGAGGATTAATCACAACGTTGAACAGTGTTCTTTACTGGGATAATGCAGTACATTGATCACAAGCAGGTTCACAACTACAGTACCAGTCAAAAGTTTGGACACAAACTTGCTGAGAGTGTGCAAAGCTGTCATCAAAGCAAAAGGTGGCTACTTTGAAGAATCTAATAAAAAAAAAGAAAAAAAAAAAAGAAAGAAAAACCATTGAATGAGAAGGTGTGTCCAAACTTTAGACTGGTACTGTAAATCTGAGCAGAATCAGTCCTGGTGAGAGTGTATGGCAAAGGTTGGCACACTGCAACAGATTCCGATTTACACCGTGTCCCTCTCCCCTGCCCCAGCACAACATCTGCAGAGGTGCATTTGGGTGCATTCCACAAGCCCTTTTAATAATGCATGAAATGCCAGCTCCCATTGGAGGTATCATTCTCCAGGAAGACCTTTACGGGCTCACTGATTGGTGGGTCCTGTCGCTTTTCACATAGAGCCCAAATCTCCAGCGGCAGACGGGAAGATTTAAATCCAGCTGCTTCCTGGAACCTAATCTCAGTTTCCTATCTCTACTGTCAGGCTCTGATGTGTGTGTGTGTGTGTGTGTGTGTGTGTGTGCGTGCGTGTGTGTGTGTGTGCGTGCGTGCGTGCGTGTGTGAGAGAGAGAGAGAGAATCTGCCCTCTCAACAGCATTACAGTTTCCTCTCTTCTGCCCTGGTTCAAAGGTGAGCTGGTGAGGACCCAGTTGCATTCTGGGAGGATGGCATACTTCCTGTAAGACAGACAGCAGAGGACGGGGGGGGTGCTCACCAACACGCTGACTCAGGTTTTTATCAATCGCTCTTTCTGCATTAGTAAGCGCAACTAGACACGTCCTGCAGGAGTGCAATGGATGGCTTTTTTGATAATGGCTTCCTGTTTTCTCTCATTTAAGTTGCACACATGCATACACACGCACAACACGTGGTCCTCTGTGGCTCAGTTGGTAGAGCATGGCGCTAACAATGCTTAGGTTGTGGGTTTGATTCCTGCTGGGACCATATATACTGAAATGTATGCACTCACTGCAATGTAAGTCGCTTTGGATAAAAGCGTCAGCTAAAGGGCATATAGTATATAACAAGACTCTTCTCCTTCACTGACAACTCAAACACATCATCAATATAAATCACGTTTAACTAAAACAGTATTTACCTATGCCCAATTGAACATAACTTCTATTTACTTGCTCTGAATGGCTTCAAACAGCACTAATAATCTACCTTGGAGAATTTTCCCCAAAGCTATTATTTCTGCCTTGGCTCGTCTCTGGGGTGACCTGTTCTACTGTAATTACTTTACCTATTATTTGTTGTTCCACAGTCAGATATTTACGGGGTTAAGCCTTGAAGGCCTAACATGTGTTCGTGTTCCAGAACCTTGTTGCATAACCCCTCTCGTTATGCCCAGGTTATGAAAAGTAGAAAGGTAGAGGTGGTAAAG
This sequence comes from Argentina silus, assembly GCF_951799395.1. Classification (NCBI taxonomy): domain Eukaryota; kingdom Metazoa; phylum Chordata; class Actinopteri; order Argentiniformes; family Argentinidae; genus Argentina; species Argentina silus. Next base: position 20,510,982 of record NC_139662.1, read on the forward strand.
TAAGCACGTGGTCCTTTTTCTCTCAGGGCGCGGAACACATGGGTAATTAACGTTTGGCCAAGGTGCGTGATTAGTGATTACTTTTCAGAGTAAGAGGGCTATTTTAGGTGTGCATAGGCTGGCTGTCTGTGTGCATGTGGGTGTATGTGTGTGTGTGTGTGTGTGTGTGTGTGTGTGTGTGTGTGTGTGTGTGTGTGTGTGTGTGTTAGTGTGTGAATGCGCATGCCATAAACAGTGCTGTAATGCTTTTTATATAAAACATCATTCAAATTGAACTGCTACAATATATTTTAAAAGAAGTCATCCGGGATCTGGATGTATCGAACTGGTCTAATTTTCAGTTTGTGTTCAGGCAGGAATGGTGACGGATATGAAACAGTTCAGGCTTTAGTGAACAAACAAATCCCTGCAAGCTGTAATGAAAAACAATGTAATCGTGACGAAAACAATGTGAAATTTACAGAACTTTTAATAGAAAACAGAGAGGCACTTTTCCAATTTTGTGGTTTTTGCTTCACCCCACAACAATGTCACCAAATGATCAATGGCTTGAACTCCTGTTTGACAAGAACAGCTCACTCACGTCTCCTGAGAGTCTCACGTCTCCTGAGAGTCTCACGTCTCCTGAGACAGCATTGATAACCGTCTATGCACTTTATACTTCTCATATTAGTTATAATATATATCTCTCTGACATGAAACCCACACAGACAGACAATGTTAATGATTTTTGGTCTTTGGTGCCCTGGCCCTGTGTGTGTGTGTGTGTGTGTGTGTGTGTGTGTGTGTGTGTGTGTGTGTGTGTGTGTGTGTGTGTGTGTGTGTGTGTGTGTGTGTGTGTGTGTGTGTGTGTGTGTGTGTGTGTGTGTGTGTGTGTGCGCGTGTGTGTGTGTGTGTGTGCTAGCGTGTGTGCTTGTGTCTGCCCCCCTGACGCAGTCCTTTTCCTCAATCTACAGCATAAATGAAGCCCATTCATCATACAGCACCATTCTCCAATCCTCCAATGCACCACACAGCCACGGTGCCTGGTTACCCCATTACTAAAATCTCCCCATTACTGAAATCTAAATGATCTGTATTAATCAACTACTAATTACAGAGAGATGTGCGTGACTAACCGGATATAATGACTATCTGAAACCTGTGCTGTGTTATGTTTTTCATGGTGCTACCTAATTATCTATGGGCAGTTAGTGTAGCATGACCCTCCGGGCTGTCCTAGTCAGTGGTGCGGGAGAGAGGGGGGAGGGGTTTGGGGGTTGGGTGGGGGATGTTGGGGGGGGGAGGGGGGGGTTAGGGTGACAAGCCACCGATGACAACCCCCTGACTGCCTCCTACGTCCACTTTCATTCCTCTTCATCTATTTCCAGTGATTGCAACACACTGGTCAATAACCAGCAGTGACAGTACAGCTTGGAATAGCGCGGTGGCTTGAAGTAAAACCTTCAAGAATTGATACCCTGTCAGTCATCAGTATCGTTGTGAAGCCAGCGGCGGACCGCGAGAGGGGACTCGGAGGATGTTTCATCTCTCGGCCCTGGCTACATTTAGCTCATGCATGCTAAGTGGAGATCTAGTGCCATAGGCTAGAGTTCAGACTGGAAATCGGATCGGCTTCCTTTCTTTCTTTCTTGTTGTCGAACGGCAAGGTCATAATGATTAAGATTCCAGTCAAGTTAAGTTCTGTGAGACACCGGCTCCTTCACGCACAGACCAAATTCAGCTCCTCTGTGGCCGAGCTGGCTCTCTTCAGCAACGCACATCAACTTAGCTTTAAACTCCTCATGGGTAATCCTATCCATTTCATCTCCATAGCAAATTAAATGTTAAATGGGTTTCTCACTACATTATTGATATGGTAAAACTCACATTTGAATTATCCATAAAAGCTGAAACACTACTGTGTCTTCCTAAAGTCCTACAGGGTGTGAAATGTGCAGTAGGCACGGTACTGTGTGTGTCAGAGCAGGCAGATTTCTCCCCTCCTCTCCTAACCTCAACCTCAACCAGCAGCTGTCCTAACAAAGCTACAGTATCTCCATTTTCATTCCAGCTGCATTCCAATACATATTGCTCGGATTCTGAACAGCCTTAGAAATCTCTTGAAAAAGCCAAGGAAAAGCAGAAGGGGGAGCTTCCACTGGCAGAGTGGAAATGAAGGAGGTAGTATTTCACTGTCTGTAAGTGATTGCACTACACCCTATCACAGAAGCTGGCCGCACTCTGCATTTTCATATTGATGGCTTACGGGTAGCTGGAGGCTTTCTACCGCGACAGCATACAAACACAGAAACTAGTGCTCGACAAACACTGAGGGTAACTTTTCTCATTTGCCTATGGAGCGTACTGTCTACATGACACCTGAGACTGTGGATGGTAAGATAAATAGCCTATCATACAACCTCAAATCTTTTTTTTTTTCTTCTACAGAAGTTAAAATCATAATAGACTATTGGCTTCTGAAAAGTGTGAGTTCAAGCTTGGCTTTTTAGAATCACAGACACCTCTGTGTTCTTTGTAAACAACTTACTTATAATGACTCAGCGGTCTGTGACTGCTGGTTCCCTCTTCTGTGTTTAGCTGTTGACTCAGCCACCACAAGATCCGCAGACCGTATTCATACTTGGCAAAGCTTGAGTGGCACCAGTTCCAACAGCCTTATACGTATTTAACACATATAAGTAGTAGGTGGAGGAGACGAATAATGTGATTAAAGTGACAAACTAAATTAACATAAGAGTGATCTGTTCACCAGACACTGGTTTAGACATAGTCTTCTCACATGCATCAGCTTCACTGCAAACAAAGTGAACACAGCTTGCTTGTACTAAAATTGTCAGCTGCGCTGTGTGGTCCTCTGTGGCTCAGTTGGTAGAGCATGGCACTAACAACGCTTAGGTTGTAGGTTTGATTCCCGCTGCCATTTAGCATCAGCTAAATGGCATATATATATTTAGCATCAGCTAAATGGCATATATATATATATATGTACGGAAGATAACGTTGTTAGATGACCAAAGGACACCTCTTGTTCTACATTTAAGACATTCATTACTGTAACCAACATGTAGAGCACATTCAAGTGCCCCAAAAGGTAACCGTGTTTTTCTTCACGGACGTGCGTATACCGCTGTAGCTAACGGAACACTTTTGACCCTGCCTGCCTGCCTGCCTGCCTGCCTGCCTGCCTGTCTGTCTGTCTGTCTGTCTGTCTGCCTGTCTGTCTCTGTCTGTCTGCCTGCCTGTCTGTCTGTCTGTCTGTCTGTCTCTGTCTGTGCGTATACCGCTGTAGCTAATGGAACACTGTTGACCCTGTGAACAACCTTGAAGAGATCATGTGACTGACAGCTCTAAAGAGGTTTGAGGATTTCTACAGCGTTCAATTCCAACAGACGCCCGAGAAGGAGGGTGTTGTTGAAGCGCCTTCACTGCTTTCATGTTCTGCCAGTGCCTTTGTTATTGTTTGCTTGTTCAAATGATTGAGGAAATAATCCAATGAGAAAATAAAAGGGGGAACCAACCGTGATAATATTGTGTTTTTCATATCACTCTGACCTGGGGGCGTTGACAAAATGCTTTATGGTGGTCAGAGATTGGAAAGGAGTGGAAATAACTGAGCTGCTGCAATATCAGAGGGAACAAATCCGATCTCTGTAAGAGTCCAATTAAATTCTGCATTATTAAATCCTCTGTAATGAGAATCAAGCTCACGTAATGAAAGGTATATCTGTCTGTCAACAGACACCAGCGGGAGGTTAAGCATTTTCATCTCCATACAGGACACACAGGTAGAATACACATGAGGAGGAGGTCTGCAGATAGGCTTTCACACCAGTTAGAATTTTGCCTTCCAGACAACACTATCTGTGGAGAGATTAAGTTCAATGGTCTTTGAAATAGATGCCTGAAACAAAGTCACATTATACATCACATCCAAGCCCCAGTGTGTAATTCAAAAACAGTCTTATCAAATGTCACGGGGAATGAATAACAGGACATGTTTCCCCCCTCGCTGTCGGAAGCCAAATTAAACTGAAAGCTGTTGTCTAGAGCTCGGCCCCACACACCACACAGGCGCGCTGGGCCGGGCTGCTCCATGCATTCCCCCCTTCCCACCCCCCTCCTCGGCATGGCCTTTACCAGAAACGCTATCAGATAGAGCTAAAAGCGCTCATTAAAGCCGCCATTAGCCATCCCCATGGGGGCGTCCCCGGGTGCATCAAAGGACACAAACCCAACCTTAACTCCGTCTTTAATATCGCTGATTGGGAGGACCAGGGGGGTCAGTGGAGCCGGCGCGTCCATCCGGCAGGACTCCCGCCACCACACAGGGAAGAGGGGTTCCCTGTTTGTAAAGTGTTTGTAAAACTGCACTTCATCAAAAGATGTCGTTCATTAAAAGATGGTGAATTATCATCGGCCATTGCCTGTGATTTATACGAGAGCCCGAATGCAAATTATCCCGGCGTAGACATTAATCTAGCGGGGGATTTCATTAAGGTTTTTTGCCAGAGAGAGGGAGTTCTTGCGCTCGTAAATTTGGCCCGGCACACTGATTGTTCAGCAGATCGCCGGGTGAATGAGTGCGCGCTCAGGGGCACAGGAAGCGGCCCTCTCTATCACCCTATTATTTCCTGCTGAGGGGTCCCAGAACACATGCTAAACCTGTAAGGAGGGGATTGGGTGAACTATTTATGAACCTGCCAATCTCCAGTCAACAGTACCAGCTCCTTCCACAGGGGTTAGCGATAGCCGCATGAGACTCTGTGAGACGGCAAATTACTGTAGAAGCAGCCAAAAAAAGATTAAAGCTCGAGCTGGAAATAGCACCGTACAGTACGAGACATTGTCTGTAATTCCAACTCATTGTAGAAAAGCTTTTGGACCAAATGAACAGCCTCAAAAGCACACTTGAACAAAGAAGAGCATTTCAAATACCGATGTGCCGTGCAATTTCCTCTGACCTTCTTACTGTATCCCCTGGATTAACACCACAGGATTGAGTACCTGGCTTTAACCATCCAATCATAATTAAATCATAATTGATGTGTCTATATCTGCTGTCCTCATTTATCCTTTACACCTGAGTAATAACGACATTTGTTGTTGTCAAATAAGTTACATCACGTCCATTTACTGACGCTGAGGAATGTAATATAAGATGTTAAAGGGTAATTAAGCACAGGGTAATTAGCTACCAAAACATGATCATTAAAAGTGTGATAGACCCTATCAATCTACCCAGTGGAAGACATGGTGACTGGCCAGTGGAGCCAAGCAGAAGGACATCCCTTATTTAAATGAAAAGCATAGAAAAGCATAGAAATGATTATCTGAAATCATGGTAGCATTTTTTTTTTAAATTGGCTGCTAGTCTCCATCCATCTCCATAGTAAGTATATCTGATTTCTTACAACCAAGTCAAAGTGGTAGAACAACCCTGTTCTGGCACACACACCCTTAATGTATGCACCTACCAGTAGCATGGAGATGTCCATCAGGGAATGAGTGATGTACATATGAGCTCCATTGCCACTTAACCGAGGATAAGTTTGGAGCAGGCCATGATTTGTCACATTGTCCATCAATATTTCATCAGCCAAGAATGCTTTTCATGTTTGTTTACCCACTGGAGTTAAGGCTGAATTCAAACGGCAGTCTGACAAGCCCACCCCAGGGTCCTGCTGTCAACGACCCCCCCTCCAACTAACACCCACCCTGCCTCTCACTCCCACGCAGCCGGCTGAGGCAGACCACCGTGCATTGCCGTGGGTACGTACCACATTGGTGCTAGAAACCAGAGATATCCAGCTGCCTTGCTGTGTGCATCCTGATCATCCAAGTGCTTTGTTCCGGAATACTCAGATTTCCTTAAATTGTCCTTGAACTGAAGACCTGTTTCCATTACAATGGTTTTAATATCCAATGATGCATTAATCCATTTTATGTCAAATGGAAATGTTTTTTTCGAAACGTTACTTTCACCTCTACTATCTATGCAGTGATCGGGTCAGCATCCCAAATATGGTTTACAATACGTTGACCATCCATCCAGGCCGAGGACACAGCTTGAATGCTAAACGAGAGTTTGCAGATGCATCTGCAGAGATAAGAAATGAAAGTGCTTTGCAAACACCATTCCTCCCCAGACCCCAGAGGACCCGTTCCAACCAGAGAAGAGCCGCTCTGATTAAACCTCTTGTCTCCTAATGCATCATGTAACAAAAAGGCCACAAGACAGAGCAAATACCTCGCTTTCATGTTGCCTCAAGGACAGAGTCTTGTTTTGGGGGCTGCTATTTCATTTCCTACTGTAGGAGGTTCAATTTGCCTGTTCATTGTGTTTAGTTGGACACAGGACATACTGTAAGGTTACCAAAAATGACTACGCTGTAGGCTGACAAGACTGAAGCGAATTCCTATTTCCTTAACAGTCTGCAGTACAATTACAAATGTTTAAGTTTGTCTATCTGTCACTCAGAGAGACTCTAAAGTGGAAGGAAGAGAGGAGATGCACAGGCCAACACAGGCCATTATCAGAGCTCACTCTATGGAAACTGCATTTGGTCAGCACTAACGCCAGATGAGAGAGAGAGAGAGAGAGAGAGAGAGAGAGAGAGAGAGAGAGAGAGAGAGAGAGAGAGAGAGAGAGAGAGAGAGAGAGAGAGAGAGAGAGAGAGAGAGAGAGAGAGAGAGAGAGAGAGAGAGAGAGAGAGAGAGAGAGAGAGAGAGAGAGAGAGAGAGAGAGAGAGAGAGAGAGAGAGAGAGAGAGAGAGAGAGAGAGAGAGCTGAGCAGGCTGTTTAGGAAACACTAAGAGCAGGAGCCACCATCTCACTCTCTCCGTCTGACTTACTGTACTCATGTTCTCACAGTAAGAGAGAGGGAGGGTGTGTGTGTGTGTGTGTGTGTGTGTGTGTGTGTGTGTGTGTGTGTGTGTATGTGTGTGTGTATGTGTGTGTGTGTGTGTGTGTGTGTGTGTGTGCGTACGTGAGTGCGTGCGTGCGTGCCTGCGTTGGGGTCTTTTTACAAAGAACTATAAAGGGGCTTTAATCAGATTTAACCAGCTTTACCCAGCCTGATCCACCTTTTCTTCTCTATCTAGTAGGGACCAGACTATAAACTCAGCTAAGGCAGTCAAACCTGCCCCTGCACCTAATCTTATCCTGCCCAACCACTAACCCGGGGGCATACCGTATGCTCATGCTGTCATCTATGTACTAGGGGTCCATGGATCCAATGCAGGGTCAGTAAACACTGAAATGATTTCCAATACTTGTTCTATGGCCGTGCCTCAGAACCTGATGGTCAGAGCTGCCCAAGGGCTTGCTGTGCAGAAACTACAGAAAAATATGTTGACCTGGCAACACATGGTCCATTATAAGTTGTCCCTCTGATTCTCTGTTCACTGGGTAAACGGGGTAAACGCTCAATGTGCTGGAAAGACAAGATATGTGGCAGTAAAAAAGAAAACAAAAAGTCTGTCTCACGAAAAACAATGTGCTCTATTCAGCTCTTTCTATAAATAGACCATTGGGGAAAATATGATCAAGGTTTGTTTCAGCCTACAAAGGAAAGAAAAGATATTAAAAGCCATACATGACATTTGTCGGTTTGTCATTCGATTTAGACTATGACACCTCAGAGGTCATCAGTGACATCAAAGTCTGACCAGTCTCTTTGCATTCGCAAAACTGAATGCATTTTCAGATTCAATCTGCATTGAAAAATACCAATTACTAAAGGACAGATAGGAGGCTAACATCAGACAAGGCATTCATTATAGGATCTGCTTTTCATATTCAACATATCTTCCCTATATAATGAGCCATCTCAGTTCAAGAGTCAGCTACACACAATTCATGTGACATTTTTTCCTCATGGGTAATTCCACGGTATCAGAACGACTGTTGGGACTAGATTCTCACATTTTCAGATATATGCGAAATGAAAACCCCTAATAGCAAAGTTTAGCTAACCACACAACTCTAAAGAACATTTATTGTAGAATGCCCATAAAATCTCCCTGGGTTTTTTTTATCTCAAACTCTAAATATCTGCTTCAAATAAAGACTCAAATAATGTCTGCAGAAAGTGTGGGGTGTTACCTACCATACAATACCTTGAGTTTGAAAAAATCTGTTTTGGTTGTTGAGCTGCAGTAAGTACATCTGCTACAGAAATGCATGATTTATGGATTTGAATGTCATTCTGTACATGATGATGTAGCTTAAATGGGGGAAACAAAGGTAGAAATATACAATAGACACTCATTACTTTTATCAACTTACAACTCACAAAACACAAGCCTTTAAAGCTCTTCATTTATGTTATTCAAATCATTGACATTTGTGGTTCTCAATGTAGTTTTCTTAATTATACAAAATGTATAAAAATAATACATTCATGTCATGTGCAGACACAAACAGACACACCCAATCTGGTCCTAGTTTGCCTCAGAGAACCCCACAGCAAAATGAAAAAGCTATTTATATTATTCTCTGCCACCAGTGTTGGAAGGACCCTAAGAATCTGTCTTAGAGACACCACACCATACAGTATGTCAGTGTGCTTTTTAATGATAAAGACAAGTCCCTTACTGTCCAAATCCCTTACTGTAGAAGTGTACAGAATGTCATCATTCTCAATGGCAGTTACTTTCACTACATATTTGTGTGATTTTTTTGTGGCATTGCTTTCCCCAATGTACTCAACAACAATGAAGTCTCAATTTTTTTGGAGCATAGGCGGAGGATGTTGATGTGGTGGCTGGTGAGGACGTTGATGCAGTGGTTTGTAACTACTACTATATGATTTCCCACTGTTTTTTTGGCTGTCCCTGTGGAAGAACACTTTTGGAACCTTTCTGAGTTCCATGTAGAACCCTTTTGGTTTCCATATACAGTAGAACCCTCTATGAAAAGGGTTCTACATGGAACCCAAAAAGGTTCTACATAAAGGGTTCTCCCACAGGGACAGCAGAAGAACCCTTTTAGATTCTGTACAACCTGTCCAAAAAGTGAATGTATCCAATTCATTTTCAGTAATTCCGCTACCGATTTGATTTGGTCACTTGTTAATTCATAAACTAAATTGATATCAGTAAATACCTATACTTCTTTTGTTAACTTTGAACATATTTTTGGTAACAAAATGACCTGGAGATTGGGCAATGATTCTATGACTTATAGAAGCCAAACCATTTCTACAAACAAAATAAGTGTTGATTTTAGTTGACCGAGGTCTATACTTGAACATTAATGAGGTTTCATGTTTTTCTAAACACCTTTAAAGACTTTTTCTGGTAGATGTTTTCTTACATGATTTTCATTTTGTTGGACCAGAAGTCAAAGCCTTTGCTTATCCCTATTTTTATGAAGGAAGATGGTTGAGAAATGTATTTCTGACTTAATTTCCCAAAAATATAGACTCTTAGCTTTGATACCCAATTTGATATTCCCTGATGAATTTCACATTTTTTAGACGGAACTGCCCTTATTGTCTAAATGAACTGTACAGAGCCCAGGCCGCCTAGCTTTTCTAAGGAGATATCATAGCTTAAATTGCCCATCACACTAATAAGGCATTTAGGATTCTGTAACCAGCCATAAAACCCACTTTACATTAATAATCGCTGTCATATTTAATGAGGATCATAGGGAAAGCGCAGACTTCTAAGTAACTACCACCATGCAGTCTGCCAGTGTTGTATGATCTTCACACACTGGGGAAGATTTTTCACAGACATCATATTGCCTGTGGTTTGGAGGTATAACTCATTCAAGTAGCATGTTAAAGGTCAACAGCAGAGTGTGTTCTGGTCTCATATGTCTAGTTTATCTAACAGCAAAGACATGACTCATCCATATTGATTGGCTGCCAGCCACCAATCATCATGACACAAACACACCCTCTGGGATAAAGGTTGCACACGGTCACAACATCCCGCAAGCTGTCAAAAGCTGAGGTAAGTGTCTGCATGCTGGGGCATTAGTGAGATAATACTATCAGAGAGAGTGGACTTTAAACAAGGCATTAAAGGGTGAGAAGGGTAATCCTGACAATGTCACTGCCATACCTCTCCCTGTGATATATGCTCCATAACCTCTGCCCTGCCCTGCTCTGCCCTGCCCTGGGCTAAACCTACAATCCCCCTCAGATGAGAGCGTCCCTCCTACATAAAAATGAAACATATGGAAGTAATTGCATAATTGATCTATCCCGGCTCTGCTCCTTTCCCAGAGCTTGTACCGCATTCCATAAATATCCCAGATTTATGTTGCTGCCCCGCACATGAAATCCACTTAAAAGACTAGCGCGCTGAGGCTAAACTAGCCTGGCATGGGAGAGATCTCAGCCGACAAAGGTTAACAAACACGGAGCAACAGACTTCGTGACACCAGTGGACCTGACGGCCAGGAGTCTGCTCTCTGACAAATGACAAAGAGAAAGGCTGAGATGATGACAAAGCAAAGATCACTGATCTCTGGACAACCTCCAAGTCATTAAATCCTGGAACAGGGACAACATATTAAGGGTACACTGGCGGAAAGCCATGGAAATAGTTTGCATTGAAAAACAGTCATTCACAGAAAGAGGATGATCCTCAGTCATACCGCAAATCTGTTTTGGGGGGTTTTATGCTCGCCAACCGGATGCAAGATAAGGCTTAATTTACTCAATTAGATGGCATAATAGCTCACTTTAACCACTTTATGGGTAACATGGTTACCAGAAACAAGATAAGGCCTCAACGGAGAAACAGAGACAAGAGCAAAATGGATAAACACAGTGAAACAATAATAAAATGACAGAAATATTGACTAAAATGACAGATTAGATACATTTGATCAAATTAATTGTATTCCGTATCTAATTTTATTCATATTTTCCGGGTTGAGGCTGAACGCAATAACTACTCTAGGTGCAGAGCATCTTAAATGGTTTCCAAAAATGGTAATTTAAGTTCCGCATTATGTAATTTTGGGCAATGCTTGGTCGTGTTGTGCGTAAAACTGACCATTGAATGTGCCCAACATATCCTGGGCATCTGTGTCAACACAGATTCCCCGTGCTAGGAAGCGAATGTTTCCAGACAGTTCTGTAAAAGCTCAGTGTTGAACACTGTTATACGTGTTTCGTTATCGTGTGGGGTGGAAACATAGAATCCTACAATTAAACAGTGTTCTCAGCTGTGCGTATGTACAGGGTCCAATATATGGTCACTGAAATAAAAAACCTTTGATGTAATGCAACCAAAAGGCTGATGGAGATATTAGCAATTTCAGAGAAGTCTCAGGTGCGAATGATGAGTTTAACCGATTATATTACAAGAGCAAATACATTACAATTCCTGCCAGAGTTCCTGACTTTGGATGGGACAACACTTTTGATGTCATCCTCTTTTAATGGAGTAATGTGTGCAATAAATGATCTTACTTTTCTTGGGTAATGTTTTCCTTTATGGGACCTAAGGTTGGGTGGTTGTTGCCCGGTTGCAGCCTGCACATAGCCAGGTGCCGTTGATACTGCTCTTTCAAACAGGCGTTCTCCGCACACAAGTCGGACACTTGCTGCTCAAGCTGTTCTATCCTGTTCTTCTGGCGCTCCAGTAACTCCTGCTGGGTTTCGATTATGTTATTAAGCTCCTTCAGATACTCCGCAGCCCTGGTTGGGTTCTCCGGTGGGCTTTCCATCTCGCTCTGGTGTCCTGGTCTCAGTTTTCTCGCAGTCGTTTCAAATCCTGCGCTTCTGACTACTATGCGCAGTTAAATTCCAAACCGTTGTGCCTTTTGCGCTTCGCCATTGTTTTCATGTAGTGTTGGTGATGCTTGAAAGGGGATTGAAATGGGTCCGACTCGTCTCCAGTGCAGAGTGCGTTCCAGAATCTCTACAAAACGAAAACTAAGCTCCCGAATCCACTCCAGTTAGGGGGAAAAAATACCTTTAAACCTTCAATAGATGTCCAGACACGGCTCATCTAATTGCCTACCTTTAGTTTAACAATTGTTGTAGTCTGTCCTAGAGTAAATAGATCAGGGTACTGTCACCACTGTACTGATCCGAGCTACTGTATGACTTGTTTCTCATGATCCGCTGCTCCACGTTGTACCCGTGACTTTTCGTAAACAGATGCTGGTTGCCAAGTAGGCGGGGTTTTCAAGTTTTATGAATCTGCATTTACAGGGCTCAAATGGTGCTGCAGCCTGGATAGGTATATGATGAAGTCACCACAGTTAGTACCACAGTTCAACAACATCTTTAATTTTTTTTCAATTCCATCCTACATTTCACAAGTGACAATTTCGAAATTCAGTCAGAAGCTCAAATGTCACAGAAACACCCCCCCTCTCTCTCTCTCTCTCTCTCTCTCTCTCTCTCTGTCTTTCTCTCTCTTTCTATTTTTCTCTCTCTTTCTATTTCTCTCTCTCTCTCTCTCTCTCTCTCTCTCTCTCTCGCTCTCTCTCTCTCTGTCTCTCTCACACACATACACACACTGTTTCAGAAACTATAGTCTTTTGGCTTGTCATGGTGAATATCCCACTCCAAAGAAATGTATTTTCCACTACAACAACAGCAACTGTGCTAACACTCCCACTGCACTGGTGACGGCGCTAGGGGGGAATTTGAGGAGTTGGTCTGTAACTGTGTTTATGTCAGGAAGGACTTATCAGTAATGATTCAGCACATTTGTATGTGAAGCTGCAGGTAGCGTCTTTCCACAGACCTCGTCCCAAAGGGCTGGTGAGATGGCAAACTGCAGCGGAAGCACTGCTCAATGACACACAGAGAGAGTTGACGTCGGATGGATTAATTCAGCATGAAGGCAGCAAAAAGATGAGCTAGGCTCACAGCAGGTAATCGTCCTCGGATGTTAATTTGTGCAAAGGTGTGCTGCTGATTTATTCAGATTCATTGTCTAACAGGGTACGGCATGTGTTTACACTTGAATGAGGATAGGCATTGTTTTAAAACAGTTTGACATCAGTTTTTATAAATGCCAACCACCCATTTAGAGAAATAAAATGTTTGTAAAATGGTTATTTAGATGGCTAACATAGTGTGAAATTGAAAAATGAGAAGAAAAAAAGAAAAGAAGCTGTTTCAAAAGAAAAACATAACTCTGTCACAGGAGAGAAACCAAATACTCTCTATTACCAGGTGTCTCACTTACAAAGACATCTTTTCTAGCTAATATCGTATCATACCATATACAGTACATCTGGAGAGGTTCCTTATGTATCAAATGAGACTGATGAAAGGGATTATTCATTGCATTATTCACGTTACTGCCTGTCAGTGGCTCTGTTATGAAGGCCAGGGGGAGATGACACAGACCGTCATACTGGAGCGAGTCTCCAGTCACAGAGATGCAGCTCAAACGTTTCCACACTCATCCCCCTTCACTCTCCCCCTCTCTCTCCCCCTCTCTCTCCCCCTCTCTCTCCCCCTCTCTCTCTCGTTCCCTTTGATCAATATTTCAACTACCGATTGAGATGCTGTTTTCCTGGATGCTGCTGTTACAGTACGTTGGAGATTGGGTGAACATTTTTGTCCAAGAAATAGACAGTTTTTCACTTCCATAGAATGAGTCCAGAGGTGAATGGGCTGTACTGTACTTTGTAGTTCCAGAGATAACTTGATTTCCCTGCAGACGCAGACACTGGAGCTGTGCAGCAAGCCACTGACAGTGGGAGGCCGTTTAGGAACATGCAGTGCAGATGTAGCGCATTAGGTTTTTACTGCAGCTCCCTAATCCCCGTGGCAGGCTGCCAATGAGGCCTGCAGGAACTAGAGCTAACCCGGGCATATGCCACCCAGATCAGCATGCAGCACCCACCAACATCAGGCGACAGTCACAGAGTAATGCGCCCTGGAAACATCGCCAGATGCCATGTGTTCCTGTCTCCAGCCTCGGGTTGGATTTGACCGTGACATGCCAACGAGATCAGCATGGTATCAGCTGTGTGCCCTTGCATATGCCAACAAAACTGTGTGACTGTTGACAAATGCCTGTCCCCAAAGTCCCCAATTTCATTTTTCCATTCAGCATGTCACAGCATGATGCTGCTACCCAGATGGGCATCAATGTCAAATGCCCCTCAGAGGAGTACAGACATAACATATATGACATTTAGCTGACGCCCTTGTCAGGTCATCACTAGGTCAAGTGTTGAGCACAGACAGACATCTCTCTGACTGACTGGTTATCCATAACAACAGTGAATGATTCATCAACAGCTGCTTCTGGAAGAAGAGGACACACTTATTATTGTAGAAGGAAATCCACTGCTTCCCTACACGGTTTCATTAAAATGAGATGATTGTAGTTTCATAAATGACTGAATATCCATCTGCCGCAAAAGGAGACATGCAATGTGCACACATACTGGCTTTATAGGACCGTGTAGCATCTAGAGATTTAGGGCAGTCAGGCATACGCCATTTAGCTGACGCTTTTATCCAAAGAAACTTACATTGCAGTGAGTGCATACACACAGTATATATGGTCCCAGCAGGAATCAAACCCACAACCTAAGCATTGCTAGCACCATGCTCTAACAAGTGAGCCACAGAGGACCACCTAAACCTAAGAAGCAACACAACGTATTTCCTATGTCCTATGTGTCTAAGAATTGCCAGTCATGCAGTAGCTGTCTGCTACATACGGTATTTCCCTGTCTGTCCCTCTGAGGGTGACACAGTAGCTAACCACACATGACTCCAGCTCATAACTGTGGTTTAAAGGTGGTTCCTTCCTCCTGATGCAGAATGTGCATCACGACCCAGGGGGGAGCAACACATTAGTAGTGGACCAGAAGCACCACCACCCACAAGATGAAAGCACTTTGGAAAACATTGTTAATCATTATTGTGGTCTGCCTCTGCACTCCCTCGCCCCTCCCTCCCTCCCTCCCTCCCTCCCTCCCTCCCTCCCTCCCCTCCCTCTGATGACCAGCCCTGTGCCAGTGCCGTTGTTCGGGTGCCAGCTCCACAGACTGACTGTGTGAAACCACTCGTATATTTCCACTGAGGCGAAGCCATTCTGAGTCTCTCTTAGTTCAGCTCCACAAAACTTCCGCTGGCTCTGTAATGGAATAGGGACCCCCTATCATTTAGCCAGCGGTGTGGAAAAGTTTGCACAGAGAATGCCAAATACCCTGCCAGTGCCATGTGCTCTGCTCTTACCACGGCCATTCCTCATAAAGATAGACGTTATGCCATGTGATGGATTTGAATTGGAGAACTACAGTACATATTATAGAAGTCCTTTGTTCTCTTTCAAAGCAGCGGTGGGAAGAATAGTTTTTTGAAAGTTGAATGAAAAGGCACTGGTGAAAACCAGGTGGGTCATTGCATTTCCTTTATGTTTTATTTATATGACACATCAAAGACGTAACAATACGAAATCAGGAGCTAGTGGTGTAGACGGATTTTGTTGACGTCAGCCTTGATTTCAATGTGTATAACTGTTTACAGTTGAATGAGCATGGCGTTCATCCTGAAGAAGTCGCACCCTCACCATTTGTCAATACCTTTGCGATTGGATCTCACACCTTGTCCTTTGTTGGGAATGATATTTAAAGAGAGGGACAGCGATTCTCCTGTGTTGTCCTTAACGCACGTTAACGTATGTCATATGTTGCTTTGAAACTGTTAAATTGGTTATTTTTTGATACTCTATTCTCATTCTTTCTATGTGCATTCATGTGATGTTGTGCGCTAGACAAAGGTTATGTTAATACAGCACGACATAATCGTGACCATTTAATGTCAAATGTTAACATGCATCGTTAACGACACGTAGAGTGAGTCATCAGCTTCAGATATTGGCCTGAGCGTAAACTCCTCGTAATCCGATTTATCTTAACTTGAGGGCACAGTAAAAATAGCGTTTTGGGTATTGTTAATGGAATGTAGGATGCGATATGATCGGTTGTGTGTCACACAGGGATGAGCAAAGCATTATCAATCATTATTAATCATGAAATATCTTTTGGAGTCAGACATAACGTAATGTTAACTTGTGTTAGTCGGTCATGTAACCACTTGTGTTGAGTTCGTTCGATCATGTCCATAACTGTTGGAAGTAATCATTGGGAATAAATGTATGTCTTATGTTTGACCCGTCATCTATTCTTCAGTGTTTTATTTTCTTATTCTATAATGGAGACGAAAATTGCACATACATTATTCAATTACACATACATTATTCAATTATTCATACTGTTACTAACCCTCTCAACGCTTAGGTTGTCGGTTCGATTCCTGCTGGGACCATATATAATGAAAAATGTATGCACTCACTGCAATGTAAGCCGCCTTGGATAAAAGCGTCAGCTAAATGGCATATATACGGTATTATCTCCAGACTTCTTCTTCCCAGCATAAATGGAACTCCATCTGTGGAATGCATACAGTAGATCATTCAGAACATTCAAAATGGTTCTATTGAGCTCATTATTCCATCACCTAGACACTGCTGTTTTGGTTTCCAGACAGTTGATGGGGACTTTTCAATCTGGTTTCCAATCATTCAGGGGGGGGGGCATCCTTGCTATTCCTGTCAGGTATCATTCACTGCCAAGCCTCATTTATTTCCTCCCCTTGTCTGTACAGTAAACCATGTGGAACAGTAGTGGCTGTCCTCTTTCTTCACTCAGCTCAGGAAGCACCAAGATGCTCATCAAACAGACAGGTTGGCAGCTGCATATTTCACAATTCTTAGACACATAGGACATAGGAAACATGTTGCGTTGCTTCTTAGGTTTAGGTGGTCCTCTGTGGCTCAGTTGGTAGAGCATGGCGCTAACAATGCTTAGGTTGTGGGCTTGATTCCCCCTGGGACTATATATACCAAAATGTATGCACTCACTGCAATGTAAGTTGCTTTGGATAAAACTGTCAGCTAAATGGCGTATGCCTGACTGCCCTAAATCTCTAGATGCTACACGGTCCTATAAAGCCAGTATGTGTGCACATTGTATGTCTCACTTTGCGGCAGATGGATATTCAGTCATTTATGAAACTATAATCGTCTAATTTTAACGAAACCCTGTAGGGAAGCAGTGGATTTCCTTCTACAATAATAAGTGTCCTCTTCTTTCAGAAGCAGCTGTTGATGAATCATTCACTGTTGTTATGGATAACCAGTCAGAGAGATGTCTGTCTACACTCAACACTTGACCTACCCTCTCTTTAAGAAGCCGGCCGTGCTCTGAAGTGTGTTGTTGTTGCACCACAGTGGTGGCTCTGGCCTAAATCAAACATCACACTGTCTCAAACACCGTTCGGGCGCGGGCAGAGGCTCAGTCACATTGCCATGGAGCTTCCTATTACCAAAGGGTACCTTGACATTGAACGTCATTGTACTGCATGTAAGAGTAATAGTAGGGAACAGGAGTGATAGCGTGGGCAGTGGGGCATGTTTACATAGCTCTGGTGTTTTTGTGTACTTAATTCCCTGTAGTGGAGCGCAGGGTTTGGCAGCAAGGCAGGCAGTGAAGATAGATCACTCAGAAGCTCAACACACACAGGCAAAGGTTAAAACCAGCTTTTACTGGTGTGTTTATTAAAGAGACAGAGGGGTTTCACAAAACGGAGACACTTAGGCTGAACATAAACTAGGACTTCTCAAACTTAACATAAAGGGTCCAAAAGAGCCGGGCTGCTATCCAGCTTACTGGGCTTCAGTCTTCAGCAACAACCTGCCCTTACAGCCTGGTCCTCTTCCCTGGGGTTTGAAGCACTATTATCCACTCCTATCCAGCCCTATTCCTTCAGAGCTCTCCTCTGTCAGAATGCCAGCAGCTTTTGAGCACTGCCCAACAAGCTACCTCATGTGTGTCTAACAAGACATGTCGCTTCAGGTGGGGAGTGCAACCAATCTTGCAAAGCTGCCTCCAAGGCTGAGGTGCTGGTTTGAGGCGTGACCTTCTGGCCCAAACTGTGGCATTCCCTGGCCACACCCCACGGAGATGCCACATGCCTCTTTAGACCCCTTTAATTGGCTGTGCGAAAAGGATGGCGCCCTAATTAGTCTACATACACTAAAGATTGTGTGAAATTTCAAAAAGCCGACATAAATGTCAAGCAATTACTTAAAGAACACATTTGCATCTCACAATCGACCCACCTCATTATACCAGAACACAGTTTGCTAATGCAGCGCGGAGAGTCACGCTGCGGTACCCTGAAATGCACTTTCCAGTTTCCAGACTCGCTTGTGCTGCCACACAGGGCATACAGATAAGCTGTGTGCGAGCCCCAACAGGGCGGCATAGGCTGACGCAGACAGACGGGGGAATGTTTGATCACTGGTCTCAGACCTTTAACACATCCCCAGAGAGCCTGGGAGGACGCCTCTTCCTTAATCCCCTCCGTTTGTGTGTGTTCAGCTGCGGAGCGTGGTGTGTGACAGTATCACCGGGCTCAGGGACAGGTGGGAAATCAGCTAGCTGTGGCGCACAGAGGGCCCGCGTCTGCGGCTCAGACACACAGAGAAATGGAGGGGATAACAAACGTGTGCATCAAAGGGAAGAAAGGACTTCCTCCCCGAAAAATGATACACTGAAAACGTGTGCCACAATAATTCTTGCATGAGGTAAATATATAGCAGCTTCTGTTCCAATCCATGTAATCATTCCTGCTACAGACGCCCCCTTCCAAACATGAGTTTGTTGTTGTCCATGCAAGCTGAAATTATTTGGATATCAAGAATCAATATAATTAGAGAGCAGTTAATAACAGAGGCATGAGCAGCAGAGTTCAAAAAGTAAAAACTTTATTTTTCTTTTAGCAAAGACAAAAACACTCACTCACTCACGCCAACCAGTTCTTCAGGTACTGTAATTGTAGTATATACATTTTATGAGCACAGACATTGACAGTTATTCAGATGAGAATAAGGCAAGATAAGTCAACACAATTAAACTCACTTTGCAACCATTTGGTAATCAAGTGGGGGAATAATATACTCTGTCAGCACAAGTAGCAAGTAACTCCTAAGCAGCTTTCTTCGCAAAGTACAAAAATAGTAATTCTTTCAAACAATGTTGCAGTCTCAATAGACCTTAATAATAACTTAGCAGAGCCCTCTTTCAGACCATTAATGTGGACATATAGTACATGAACAAATGCCTCTATTACCCAGATCATTCACAATAACATAACCAGATCACTTTGATGGCTGATATACTCAGTGCATGGCGAAAAACTGACAGTTGGTTCACATTTCTAAACAATTTCACATTATTGATTTGATTAAAGAGCTGCATGTCTGACGGTTTAAATAGTCCAGTACTGAGGCATTTAGAGGGTCAAATAAATGGTTAATTACAAAACAAGACTATGAGAACACACTCTGGCAGGAACACCGCCAAAATGAATGGACTGACCATTGTCCTGATATGCACATATTGAGGGCTCATTAAATATCACTAAACAAAAGGACGGATTAAGTGGTCATACTGTTCATTAGACACAATCAATATGCTACAACATTTGCAAAAACAATTACATTTAAACAGACTTGACTGAAATTAACATCTTTGTGTTAACATTTGCTGACAACTGTGATACAGGAGTGTGGTTTGTGGTCAAATTCCTGAGTTTCAAAACAAGTCAATCCTCGATTTACAATACAAATCTTCACACCTCGAAGTACATAAAGCAAAACCATAAAAAGTGCAAAGCAAAGAATCAATGTGAGTATAAATTAGTTAATTGTTGCAGCAGTTCAGGCTCTCAAAATGTATGGGTCTGAAATCATCAAGCAATATATACTGTATAAAAACATATTGAAAACAAGTACTACAAAATCAAATCATATGAGATGTACCATGTTTCACAGACACACACACACACACACACACACACAACACAAAATTAGCCCTGTGGACACATCCAGTCTTAACTTAACAACCACACAATCTTCTTAACACAATAGACCAGACAGAATTAAGCAGTAAGGTCCCCTGACATTCTCCTCTGAGTAAGAAAGGCACTTCTCCCATCGAGAGTCCAGGCCTGTGGGGTTCTCAGAGGCTGGGGTAGGGGGGCTCTACCGGGAGTTGTAGTCTGGGGAAAAGAGACGCAGTTTGGGGTTCGCCTTGGCATCCAAGGGCATCGTGTGGTTGAATGTGTTTGAGACTGGAGAGTTGAAACCTGAAACAGAGGAAGGGTTAAGTGAGGTACAGGGTAGACAACCGGAGGGCAGGGTAAACAACCGGAGGTCAGGGTAAACAACCGGAGGGCAGGGTAAACAACCGGAGGGCAGGGTAAACAACCGGAGGGCAGGGGACCACAAGCGTTTGTAAACACTGACATCACTCTACCTGTAGGGGGCGGTGTCCTGTGGATGAAGGCCGGGTGATGGGCTTGATCCCTCGGAGAGAAGACAGCGTGGCACACTGGACAAGAGATCACACGTCACATGTCAGACTGACCAAATATGGGCATAGTCTCAGAATCAACATCTATAAATATTAAAACACACATTTGACAGGAACGCCATCTCTTTATTTATTATGATCACTTCAACCAAGTAGAACCGTTAAACAAAACGCAAGTAGTGGACCGCCTTTCGAGCGCGGCCAATCAGACTGCGAGGTTGCGGCTAGTCACCGATGATGACGATGGCGGTGCCAGCCAGCAGAGCGAACAGAGTGAAGAACATCATCTGGTACGAGTCGATGAAGTTCTGCAAGAAGTGGCCGCCCTCCGCGCTGACAACTGGTGCAGCGGCTGGGGAGACAGAAGGATGGAAGGGATAAGGACCTGACAAATCTGAACCCCCCCCCCCCCCACCACCACCACCACCACCACCCCTTTCAACGATGATGAACAAATTACCACTTGCGTAGAACAAATGAACGCTGGTGAATGTTTTCAGACTGCACTGACACAATGATTTGGCACATGTTGACACTGCACTGTGAATCGTAATGCCTTATATTTTTCCACCCCATTAACACTTAACGGCATGATGGATGAGCCAGTCGAATTCCTCCGTGATTACGCTACAGTCTCCCCATTTCCTTCAGCTGCCACAGCAATACGGGTTCCCAGATTAGAGTTTATTGGCCGTGGGGAAGTTCTTAGACGTGTGTGCTGTTAAAGCCCTCTACACTCACACAGGGCCTACCTTGCATAGCTGTGGTGGGGTCAGCCACGTGGATGAGGGCGACGGGGATGACGATGACCTGGCCGGAGGACGGGCTGCTGATGGAGATGGAGGCTGAGGCTGAGGCCGCAGCCTGAGGCTCCACGGCGCTGACCGTGTACTTGGAGAAACTGGGGAAGCCGTGGGACGTCTCTTTCTCCACAATCGTGACGGAGGGAGAGCTCGATGTCACCTGACGGTACAGAAACGCACAAGGGGTGAAGGGAACGGACAGGTCACAGAACCCTGCCACATTACATTCTCTAGATATCCATTGTGATCACTGATATCCTGTGACGGACAGACGGATAGACAGACAGACCGACCGACCAACCAACAGACAGACAGACCAACAGACCGACCAACCGACAGACCGACCAACAGACCCACAGACAGACAGACAGACGTACTGACCTCCAGGTTGGCCAGTGCTGTGGCGGGGCCGTACACAGTGAGCTCAGCAGAGGGGTGCAGCTTACTGAGGAGCAGCTCTGTCTGGTCCGAGTACAGGCCTGGCTCTATGGGCAGCCTGGCGCCAACCTGCTCCCCAGAGAAGGCACTGCCCTCCACCCCTGCCCTCACCAGCAGATTGGTCATGGACACACTCAGGACTCTGGTCTGCTGCTCACTCATCGGCTGCATGGTAATGGAGCACGTGTAGAAGCCTGGATGGAAGAGAAAGAGGGAAGAGAGAGCAGGAGAGAGGAGGAGGGGAGAGAAAGAGGGAAGAGAGAGCAGGAGGGAGGAGAAGAGGAGAGAAATGTGCATAATTACAATCTGTGTGAACACAGAATGCAGGTCAGGGTCTAAACAGAAAGTGACATCAAAGCGGTTGTTTCAGAAAAGTTGGCTCTTATTTAAATGCTTGTTCTATGATAGCAAGGTGGTACCAGGTGCTTAAATTATTTCCCATGCAAACACTTTAATTTAAACACAATGCATGGCCAAGCAGAACTCCCTTACAACAGATAATATACCATTGAATTATAATCCCTGCATTTGTGGCAAAGGGGAGGGGGTGTAGCTGTGTTTACCCTCCAGTCCCTTGATTCAGATTAATTTCACACACGTCCATTAGAGTCTCCGTTGGCTTCAGCTGACTGGTTAAGGCCCCCCCCCCTCCCGCGCGCGCACCCCGTGGTTTCCCTAGGAGATAAGCCAATGCAGGATGGACGCCCCGCAACTCCCAAACACAATTAGACCTCTGCTGTGAAGCAGGAGGGACCAATTCAATTTCATACATCACCCAGACACCTTTTATGTCCCATGGTAAATTCATTTAATGAGCGTTACAGGTATTGATTATTCCCTCGTAAACAGTATTTCCTCGTCCTCCTTGCACTGCCTGCCCAGACACACTAGGGCACCGTCAGTTCCCCCAATCTCTTCCTGCAGCATGCCCTCTCTTGGTTATATTGAATAGACCTAAATGGGTTGCTAATAATGTGAATGTCAAACCCATTGTGCACAAGCAAGTGGAGGTTGCCACGAAGACTAACCAGGTAATTCTTGAACCAATGTAATTTATAAACGGCAGTGCGCACTTTATTGGTTGCTTAATCTCGTTCATTTCCAGTAAACTTTGAATTCATAGTTCTATGGCGCCATCTCGCCTATGTATTTGTGTTCTGGTTTGTGAGCATTTGTCCCTACAAGCAATGGATGTTTTACGCTGCCTTGTCGACAGCCAGTAAAGGCTTTATTCAACTCCCGCCACCACCGTGTCTTTCCAGAGCACCAACATGTCTCACCAGTGGCGTGGTCGAAGCTGTTGTGTGTGAGGAACACGTCGTGGGCGGGGAAGTCGATGGCGTCGTTGGTGAAGCTCAGATGGCAGCTGATGGAGGTCTCTGGGTGAAGCTGGGTGATGGTGTCAGTCTGGGCTGAGGAGCAGGAGCCTACAAGGGACAGCATATCATATTACAAAAGTACCCTACAGGCAGAAGAGTCCATGGTGATACGGACACCGTTCCATCTCCACAATATGACAGAATCACTGCGTACGGCGCGTTACCACCAGTCTCACAGTTCTCAGAAATGATTATCTTCATTTGAAAGTCTTACAATAACGGCCCGTTGAGGGAAGTTGAGGGCCATCACAGCAAATGAGAACAGGTTCTCAGCAGGTTCTCGGCTGGTTAGAGAATGTTAGTTAGACAAGGGTCCGTTACCTAGGATGTTGGTTCCCTTCTCTCTGGTGGTGAGCAGCACCCTGGTCTCCCTGTCACTCCTCACCGCTGCAAGGTGAGCCATAGCAGCCGTCCTGGTGGCTGCCTCTACCACGACCTGCCAGAACAGAGGGCCAGAGGGCCATCAGACCAGACCAGACCAGACCAGATCAGACCAGACCGCCTCAATAGCTTCATTAAGACACTTCCTCTATGCGTCTCCTCTCCTCCATCTGCAGTGACGCAACATTCCTGACGGCATGCACCAAACGGCTTTCACCTATCCTGTCTTTCTACAATCCGAAAGAAAGGGATGTTTTTTTTTTTGTTTTTGCTTGGCTTGCTAAGGGGGCCTATGGTTTGGTGTTAGTTCATATTGTATTTATTGTTTATGATGTTTAGTATTGTTCTTGTTGTGAAGCACTTCGCCACAATTGTATGTAAAATGTGCTATACAAAAAAATAAAAATGGATTGACTTATTCTGAGGGACAAAGGGTGGCGCCCATAGCTGAAGGACGGGGTGGAATCTATCGCTTAAATGTATTAGTCAAAGCAGTGGTTGCGGCCATGGCCTCCAGAACCAGTCAAAAGTATGGACACACCTTGCCAAGAGTGTGCAAAGCTGTTATCAAAACAAAAGGTGGCTACTTTGAAGAATCTAAAATATAAAACATATTCTGGTTCGTTTAACACTTTTTTTGTTTACTCCATAATTCCATGTGTTCCTTCATAGTTTTGATGTCTTCAATATTAATTGATATTATTTTCTACATTCTACAATGTAGAAAATAATACAAAATAAAGAAAAACCATTGAATGAGAAGGTGTCCAAACTTTTGACTGGTACATTCTGTTAGCGTCTCCTCTCAGACAGAACTACGGTCTGTAGCTGCAGTACACTGGGAGCGTGACAGATCCCTGATAGCATCTCTCATCAGCTCCACACAGAGCCTCGTTCATTCACGCACTAATTGGAAATATTCACATGTAAGTCGAGGGCTGCGTTGAGCCTGCCATTGGCACACAGTAGAGTGGTGGTGACATTCTTAAGAGAGATTCATCTCAGTTAATTAATCCTCTACATGCTCAGTCTCGGAGGAGTAGAAGATCTCCACAGCAGGATATGGGAGGGGCGTCACACACACACACACACACACACACACACACACACACACACACACGCTCGGATAAGTCTGATGATGCATCTGTGTGTAGTGGCAGAGATGTATTGGATCATGCTGCCTTCAGCTCTGTTCTGATACCGGGGCGCAACTTACTAGAATTCAAGGAAACGTGTTGCAACAAGTGTGACCAAAACAGATCAACATATCACACCCTGTCACACTCTGTTTCATACTGTGTTAGTATACACGTCATACTGTCTTAGTAAAATGTCGCAGCTAGCTGCAGTACCTCTCTGTAGGTTCTTAGGTGGCCAGGGATCTCATAGTAGACAGTGACGAGGCCTGCGTCTCTGGCAACAGCCACGCCCGTTTTAGGGTCCAGCTGCAGCACGCCATTGGCTGAGGAGCTCCAGCTACCCAGGACACCTGCAAGGAGGAGGGTGGAGCTAGCGGACTCATCTCTATCAAACATCCCTTAGACAAGATTCACGCTTCACGCGACAGTCAGACAACGAACAACATTACCTCACTATTAACATGCATTTAGTACCTATATACCTAACCACACCTCCCTGTTACCCCAAACACCACAGCCATCCCTCTTCTAGCATTGTGACTGCCAACGGCCCCTGGTCCTAGCATAGATTTTTTTTCTTATGATGACTGTTGTATAGATGATTCACTTACCTCCACGTCCGCGAAATGTCAATTTAAAAAAGATATTGACAGTAGCATTTACAGATAATATAACTCCAAGATAATATAACTCTAACTACTTATAATGATTTCCGCAGCTTGATATCTTGGCTGGTGAAATGCCAAAATCATTAATTCAACAGAAAATTGCCCAATTATATAGTGGGAACAGCAGGATCAAGATGACAAATCTATCATATCAAATATTCTTATCATGGAGAGTGCTTCAACCTTTTTATTCTGAAAAAGGTCCTTCTTATTCCAAGGTAACACAGTAACAACACAACCTCTCACCTTCAGGGCTCTGGAGCTGGGCGTTGAAGCAGACCACGTCTCCCACCACCAGTCTGTGCGCCTCCTCTGGGAGGATGGCGTGCTGCACAGGCAGCGCCAGGTAGTCCGCCACGCCCGTCTGCTCCGCGTCCCACACGGCCAGCAGGGTGAGGCCCACGTTGACCGTCCGTACCGTCAGAGTGTTGTTACCGGGCCCTCGGCCCACCTGCACCAGGTCATCCCTACAGGGAAGGGGGGGGGGGGGGCAGCCAGGGCAATCATTTGTGTGTATGAAAGTAATTGTTGGAACATCAAGTCATGCTTGAATCGACCCTCATTTGGCCAGGAACGATACCGACTGGGTTGTTGGAATTACATTGGGAAGTGTCTTTTTTGGACAGAACTTCAACTGGACCACGAGTGGCCCCTAGGTTTTGTGGCGTGCCCACCAGGTGGCCATCAGAGCCCTCTTACCCCCTAAGCCCATTACTGCTTCCTTACTTTTATTTCCCCCCCCCCCCCTTTTCTATTTGGACACGTCCCTCCTAAAATAGTCTGTCAGCTCCTTGAGAACAAAGTAATAGAATCAATTTATTGCGCGGGCCAATGAGAGAGTCTCCACGCGGCAGGGCAGTAATGCCTCCCCGCTCCGCGCTCTCCTATTAATTTAGCTCGCTCAGGCGGAAACTCGATCTATTAATTTAGCTCAGTCTGAAAAAGGGGAGGAAAGAACAGCCCGGTAAATTAATGTTGTGAACCTTCGAGCCGTGCTGGTTTTAAAGCCCCCACCGTGAACTCGTCTGCCGTAGTTGTGTTGGATAGAGACGACTACATTCAGAGAAACATCGCCACCGTTACAGCTCCCGTCTCTGAATAACTCAATGTCAGACACATACCTTGGATGGGTCAATATCAACAAGCAAACACAGCACATACAGACCATTGAAAAGAAGTTCTAGAATCAATACAAGGCAGGGAATCACTATTTACAATGTTTACATTGCAACTAGGGCTACAGGACCTGATTAGATAAATGCGTTCTGAGACCCAAGTAGTAAATTCAATTTTCTGTTCCACTGGCACAGGCAGGAGAGTTTGGAGTGTTGTCATTTCTTGTCTGAGAGAGTTTTCAAGGGAGTGAGAAACATTCGTTCAGGCAAGGCTGCTTGCACAAACAGCACTCAGAGAAGCACTGTACTACATCTAAAGCCACCAATGACAGCATAATAACTCAAGAGCCTTGGACCACTCACAAAACTGCCTAACAACCAACCCTAACTCTTACCCTTACTGCGGCGGCCTGTCTATCTTCCTTGCAGCTTTTCCTCTTTCGATTCTTATTTCACCCCCTCGTACACATTCTCAAGGATTTCCTTTCATGTTTGCTCAAAATATCACAATTGGAATATGCTTCGTGCCCTGCCCATGAATACCCATGAATGAGACAAATGACACACAGTCATAAATGAATGAATCAAACTAAGTGAATCCGTCATGTGTGGTTGTGACTTTACCTGTTGGTGGTGAAGGTGAGGAGGGAGTTGGAGCTGTGGAGGACTTCCCCAGTGTTGGCGTGGAAGTGGACCGTGAAGGTGAGGACCACGCCCAGGGGCAGCGCAGACAGGGTCTCCTTGGTTGAGGTGTGTAGGGCTGGACTGGTGCTGAAGCGAAGGTAAGACACGGCGACCACCTGGGAAACCACGAGGGGGATACAGTCTTTATCATACAGTGGATCAATTGGTCGTCACAGGAGTCAATGCTACTTGTGGAGAATATAGAGTGGTACATAGAGTGGCATGCAAAACATCAAGCATCAGAGGTTCACTGTAGTCTGACTGTTGTGCAATGAGATGACGGCAATATGGAAAATGTCTTCGCCAGTCTAAGTCAGTAACGGAAATCAAAACCTCCATCACCAAGGAGCACCACAGCCTCACCTTGACTGCGATGACGAGGGTTTGATTGACCCCGAAGGTCTCCTGTGAGGTCACCAGCAGGGAGGAGGAGCCGGTGAGCGGTCCAGACGACAGAAGGCCCTTCTCGTCCACGTTGGTGATGACAGCCTGGTCAGGACAGCCCAGCAGGCGGTAGGAGAGCGCTCCCACACCGTCCCTGTTCACACACACACCACAGGGGGGGACCACAACAGCAGCTTCATATCTTCTGACATGTCCCTTGATTTCAGTTGACTGGTGTTGGTTGGGGACCTGTCTACCCCAAGAACATGTACTGTGCAGGGCACAGAGTGATGTGGTTGTTGACAGATAAAGGATTTAAATCCTCCTGTACAGTAATACAACCTACTGTAGACATTTGTTATGCAGAAAAGTGTTACTGTAAATGCTAAGTCTCCGGTGGAGGAGTGACATGGTGAGTCGTTGCAGTGTGTGTGTGTGTGTGTGTGTGTGTATGTATGTATGTGTGTGTGTGTTACCTATTAGTCTGGAGTTTCACCACAGAGTTGGGAGCCATCAGTACTTCATCAGCCTCCAATTCTGGATTAAGCATGTGCAGCTTGTCATAAACCTTGATCAAAGGGAAGAGTTGAAAAGCTAATTATTAGCTCTTTTAAACATCCTTTGATGTCTTAGTTTTGGTGACATGACGGTCTAATGCTGTTTGAAGCAGGATGCACAAAACTCAGCGACTAACCCCGCTTCTTATCGTTTTGCAGAGTTATCAACCAACTCAGAGACTAACAACTTCAATGATTTCAGGTAAACCTCCATGGACTACACACTCGTGCAGTGTTTGTTCAGTGCTGTAGTTGGTATTTTAGGAAGCGGGACACTTCAGGGACAAGCAGAGGTCCATAAACACCGAATTATAAAATGTCCTAGGAGAGGTGAGTGATTCCAGCCACACCGTCAGCTCTACCACAGTAGTGTGTACTGATCTGAACCCAGGGAGGGGAAGCTATAGTCACTGCACTGCACCTGGATCTGGACTTCATCACTGAGCTCCTGGAGGTTCCCCTCCAGCTGACCAGCCTTGGGGTCAGTGGCTCGCAGAACCACCTTGAGCCCGGTCCGCCCTTTAGTTCTCCCAGTCACGCTCATGGCAAAGTTATGCCCAGAGTGGAGGTTCACGTTGGCCTGGAATACAACAACAGGATTCATCGTCAGTGAAAAGCAGCCATTTAAAAACAGAAACAGACACAGTGACACAGCAAATATTTGGAAGTCGTTCGCTTCTCTCTCTGTATTGAAGGCAGCACACAGTTTTGTTTGCCCTCAATCAGTCAATGTGATACAAAGGATTTGGAGCGGCGAAAGCCAAAAATAGCGTTCGCATATCAGAGTGATCTATAATTGCAAGCGTCACGTATTTTCTCCTCAGGAGGCAGCGAGGAACACAGCTCCCACCTCTGCGTGTCGTGATTGGAGCTCCAGGTTGTCTCTCTTGGTGGCAGACCAATGGAAAGTGAGCCCGGGCAGGGCGTTGCCAAAGGAGAAGGGGGTCTGACTGCTGGTGAGGCCCATCACATACACAGGCATCTGACACAGGGAGCAAGATGGGTCAACTTAGTAGGACGAGGTGTAACATGTCTGTTACACAAAAGTACCGTGCATCTTCATGGCCAGAGCATCGTGGGTTTGAGACACGGGACACTGAGATTACAGTTCAGTTATCATGCTGATCAGTTACCTGGGTCCCTGTCTTCATCCTTGTGATAGGGGTTCGGATTCTAATGCCTCTCAACTGCAATACTTCAACCTCCACTTGATCCTGTTCATAAACAAAACGATGAAACTCAAACATTTTAAATGCGGAAGAAATTAAAAAAACAACTCGTTATAGTTCCTTTGGAGCTATTCCAACAGGTATTCCTACCTGAGAGATAACGACAAGCTTCCCAGTTTCGGCATCCACAGCTTGCACCAGTCCGGTCACCGTGACGTTGCCAATGGCCATGCCCCTGACGTGACCTATGCCGTTAACAGAGGCTATCTCCTCATTGGCCAGGGAGAAGAGAATGTTGGACTGGGGCTGGGGGCCGCCCTCGGATGTGATCTACAAAATGAAGGGAGGGAGACAGGGAGGAGAAATTATATGACATAAAAAAAAAACGTCAGACAATCAGTCTCGCATGACTGACCTTGAGGATACTGATGGCTGATTCATTAACTCCTGTCAATGTGGGGTCTCAGAGCAATTTGCTGCAAGCAGTTATCCTCGAAATGTTATGACAATCAACGCAACGGAATTGGAGATTCAATCAAAAAGCATATAGCGCGTATGTACACTTACAATGAGTTCATGGCCAGCAATTACCTGGTGCGTGTGAAAGGAGTGCCTCATAAACGCAAACAACACCAATGAGCATCGTAGCTCAACAGGAAAGCAGAGTATTTAAACCATGGGGCGATTCAAATCATTTACCCAGCAGGAGAGTCTTATCAGGTGAGAGGGGCACAGGCCTTACCTGCATCATTGCTCCTATAATCAAAGTCATTCTCCTGGGGATGAGCTTGAATGGTGGAAACACCTAGAACGCCGGAAAACATAAAAGTCAAACCTCGAGACACGTTTACAACACATTATGTTATTAACAATGCCCTTTGTGAAATTGTTGCACCTCTATTTGCTGGGGAACGGATGCGATTTTTTTCCCATTTTTGTCAACGACAACAGCAGACACGGTAGTCTGGCCAATAGCCAGGCCTTTCACCAGGAAGATGGCGGTGTCCTTCTCTGAGGGATCTGATAGTGCTCTAGGGAAAACAGGCGAAAACTTGAATACTGCAGCTACAAAACAAAAAACTCAGAAAAACTGAGTTGATCAGATAGTGTACGGTTCACACACAGCTAACTTACTGCAAAGACACTATCGAAGATCCTGCTTTGAGTTTCAGATTCATGAATCTGAAATATTTGGCCTGGAAGGGCTTCTTGTTGTCATCCAGGACCCTGACGTGAGCCCTCACAGACTTGCCAATCTCCACCTGCAGCACATTACATTACATCATCTGTCAATTACATTACATCATCTGCATCAGACAAGTACTTGTCACCTCCATTTACATTCATCATCAGCACAGCAGAGGTAAGATGCTTCATTTCCCTACTGGACAATTGTAAGCAGCTCCACTCAAACTCAACATCAAATCAGAAAATTAAAGCAAGCTTCATTGATATGCAAAACGAGCACTCGCTGCTTCTTAAGCCATTTTTCTATTACCGAGGCTATGCTAATATTTGACAAACAAATATTGATGTACAGCCTCTGGAATTGCAGCATGGCACCATGATAAGAGCTTTTATTTTTTGGCCAGTCAGGCATTTGAGGAGATAACAGGAATCACACACTCTCAAGAGTGCTGACCGAACCTCCCAGGATACGTGGAGGATTATGAGGTCAGCTACCTTGTCAACCACTCTGACATAAACCTCCAGTATGTCTGAGATGTGGACTGTAGCCTTGGCGGGGGCAGGGAAGGCCAGGCACAGGTCGTGAACCATCACCTGGACCAGCCCTGGCTGGACAGGAAGCACCTGAAACATCCAGTGGGAGAGAGAAAGGCAGTGATGAAGAGCTTTACAGTACACGGCACATTTTCCCGTCTTCATCTCAGAATATCTGTGTCACTTGCATGCCAAGTAATGCAGCGCTTCGCATCCATTTCTCAAGACATTTAAAAACCGCACCCTAGGGGAGGGCTCGTGAGCCCAAAAACTTTTCAGGACCTGTCAATCAACTCGGCAAACCTGATATGCACATATAAAGTCAAATGAGCCGATCGCCGATCGACCTGATCAATATATATATATGTACAGTACCAGTGAAAAGTTTGGACACAAACTTGCCAAGAGTGCGCAAAGCTGTCATCAAAGCAAAAGGTGGCTACTTTGAAGAATCTAAAATATAAACCATATTCTGGTTTGTTTAACACTGTTTTGTTTACTACATAATTCCATATGTGTTCCTTCATAGATATGATGTCTTCAATATTAATCTACAATGTAAAAAATAATAAAAAGAAAAGAAAAACCTACAGTACACTGGTTCTATTGCCCGATTCAAAGATTTCAGCAGCATTGGCATTCTGCAGCAATCCTCCTTTCTCCTCACCTGAGCGGATCCGTGGGACTCCTGGAACATAACCTTGGCTATTCCTTCAACACTGGCATTGACAAAGAAGTACCCAGAACCCTCCCTGAGGGCCAGGTCGGCCTGCAAAAGAAACAACCACAGTTAAAAAACCTCAATAAAATAAAAATACGCATTAAAAAGGTTGCGAGAATAGAACACATTGGGCCACCAAAACATCAGCTCCAAGTACATCATTAAATACAGTGTTTCAAGGAGTTACAATGCTCCTCTGACATTAAAGTGGACCTGTGTGCAGTGATATGGAAGAAGTGGGGGGTTAAAAAGCAGGAAGTGACCTGAGTAAGAGGATTAGAAAGGTCAAAGGTGAGACAGGATTAGGACACGAGTGAGGCCCAGTGAGGAGGAGGACAGAACACAGAGCAGATATCACCTTTGACAGCGAGTGATTATGAAGGGGAACACTAGAGTGGTCAGAAGAGAGAGCTGTAATTCCCCCTTGTTTTAAAAACGGGTTGTTTTCATACATTTCTTTAGGTTATAAACTTGAACTTGTGTTGTCTGACGTGCTGTCTAACCACCTATGGTAGCCCTATTCTCTGTGACGGCACAATGCTAGGACAATGCAAGGAAGGTTAAGAACACCATCTAAGGGTATGATGGTAACATCAGAGTCTGTAACCCACTGAAGCAGCAAAAACATGGATACATGGAACATGGAAGTCTTACCCGCACGTCTGGGTGGTTGTATATGGAGACGGCTTCAGGGCTGACTGTCACGTCCTCCACCAATAGGAGCTCCAGAGTGGCTGAGACAGGGGTCAAAGGGTCAAACTGCCAGGAAGAGGAAGAGATAAAACAAGACGGATTCCATGGTAACAGATGTAAATGTTAGCCAACGAGATAAGATTGCCCAACATGGTGATGTTCTCAGAGTCAAGTGAAATTGTAAGCCATGTTTTTTTGCAACAGTCATAATGTCATTGCCAAATGAAATACTCTAATCTGATGTTTGTAAAGCTCTTTGTAAAGCTACACTACAACTTTTATGTATTGCGTTGCTATAGCAACCTTCGCAGGAGCAATGTTTAGTTTCTGTGGTCACAAAAACATTCATCGACAGCTTCCTGCCTGCCAGCCAGAGAAGGAAATGAAAAACCACCCTCTCTACGCTATGTTGCTCACAAAATGGATGCTTATCTAACCACAAGTTCCTCTCTTACCGGGCTGAGCACCTTGGCTGCCTCAAGGTGCGGCGCCTGGTAACCCAGAGCAGTAACTGTGATAGCAGTAGTCCCAGACTGGTGATGGACGAGAACTGTCTGGCGACCTGGGACACAAGAGGACTGTTAATAGCTTTATACATCAACGGATGGAGAGAAACTTCTATGAGAGTCACAACAGAAAATAAATCACAGAAAACCGTGTCAAATAAACACAGTGCTGTACCGTGAAGCTTCATCTGCTTATTGCTGTCCTCCAGCAGCTCCAGCTCCATGGGCATAGTGGGCTCAATGCTGGCCAGGGACAACGTAGTCGACTCCCACACTACACTGAGAGAGCTGAAGTTGTCAAACTTCCTCCCTTGTTGGTCGAAAGCAGCAAGCTCTAGCACCGGATTGCGGTAATTTGAGACGGGTACCTGCAAAAAATCAGATTGATGCTATTGTTCTAGTCAAGCTAATTAGCTTCCAATGACTCCCATTTATATTGCAATCATCTCTTCCTCCCTACCATCCCTAGAGTACACAATGTGGATGTACTTCCCCCTTACCACTTGTTTGTTCTGTTGCAACAGAGGGCAGGTCAGGTCCAGCTGGGGGCTGGTGTACACGGGGACCAAGGTGAGGCGAGAGGGAGGGGCGCACACAAACTTGACCACTGCTGGCTGCACAGCTGGGTAGGGATTGGTCAGGCTGGGCTGGTTCCCCACTGTAACCTCCAACACCTAGAGAGGCAGTTATAATACCATTATTACACGCTTATAAAACATTCCTACTGGAATAAGGCAGTTTGCTGTCTTGCTGAAATGTAACTAAATTAAAAGCAAATGAGCTGACTATCTAGGGTAGTCTAAGGAGTTTAGAAGAATATAATTTTTCATCAGATTGACCTCCTATAGCCAACTCAATGTGTTATCAACATGTTACGGTTACTGAATTGTATTTCAATTGCACAACACATTTGTATCCCATTGTAGTCTGGAACATGCTAAAGCCCATGCCACAGTGTCCATCTCTCACCTGTTCTCCCAGGGCCCTGCAGGTGGCTCTGACCCAGTGTTTGAGGTAGCTGTGTGAGGTGGGCCCAGTCAGAGCCAGGCTAACACTGTTGTCATCCTCAGCCTTCAGGTTACGGAAGAACTTTGAGGGCTCTAAGACCCAGGGCTTGGGACCTCCCTCGAACAGCATGTCCTTGGAGGAGCCCAATGTCACCAAGGCTACAGACGCAGGGTCAACAGCCTGTCAATGACAAGAGATGTTTCAGTGAGGGACAAGCAGTGTTTTTTGTTTTGGTAAACAGGGTTCTGCCTGAGATTTCTGAACAGCATTTCTGAACAGCTTCATGGTCAAAATACGCCAAAAATACAGCTGAAATGCTGAATTCACTGAGGAACAACATAACGCTTTGATTGTCAATCATAGATAGTGTAACTACCACTACTAAATATATACTACTGGCCCAGGAGTCTTTTTGCTAACTGCCTTTGACAGACCAAGGCTGTGTCTCAGTAGTCTTCCCGCCAATCCTCATCTCCTCAAAATGCATTGGACAATATCAAAGTGGAGGAACCTTGGATCTTCTCTTTCAATGCATTTTGCGAGGGAAGCAAGGACAGAGAAGACGAGGAATATAGGAGAGACTATTGGGACGCACACCAACTCTCTGAGACAAGATGGAGTAATAGGTACACCAATAACTATGATGTAAAATGGAGTCAGAGTAAAAAAAAAAAAACACAAATTAGTAAAAGAGTTATAAATGTTGAATCGATTTCTGGGGAGCATGAGGTTCTGGAAAGAAAGGCCGGTCTTGACAAGCCTTCCCAAGCGTGAATGAAACATGTCTTATCCAGCATTTTGATCAATATGGAAGAAAGGCAAAGCACAGCTATGAACAAGGCAAGACAAAATGATGCATGCATTGAGATAATGATGCCTCTCTCCACAATGCCTGCTTTACATAAATTTCACATTCTAGTGGCAGAGCGGACATCAATTCCATTACAGCACAGTACTGGAGCCAAACCAGGAGAGAAAACAAATCAGTGTATCGAGCGTATAAGGGCGTAATTAAAATGCACAAAACAATGAGGAAACCCAGGAGAAGGGAATTTAACACTAGCTGATCATTGCACTTCTCCACAGTGTGTGTCTGCAGTGTGTGTGTGCGTGTGTGTGTGTGTGTCCCATTCCTGTGCTGATTAAGAGAAAGGCTAATTGTTGCTCTGGGGAGAGTTGGGGGAGTGATGAAGATCGCTAGGCAGATTTCAGACCACCGGTAAAGATCGGCCCAACAGGATGAACCCACCCTGGAGCGGCCCTTTACTGTCGGTTCACAACACAAATACACAGGTGGCTGGTTTTGTTAAATCAACAAAAACAACAGACGTTTAAAAAGGTAGACAATAAATGATTTAGGATATAAATAATCCCTACAATTTAATCAATGTATAAAACAGACACGTGTGGTATAACACACATACAAACTATTTCCTTCTCTCTCAGAGGCTCTTCGTAACCTTCCTGAATCCAACTGTGTGAATAGGGTCACATGAGGACCATGGCACGGGGGCCAGGTAGAGGGCCCGGGCCTGGACTCACTCTGAGTGGCGGGTAGGCAGCGATGGTGATCTTGGCGCTGAGGTGGACGTTGCCGTGGGTGTAGCTGACCGTCAGGGCGGTGTATCCTGGGGCCAGGGCCTGGGCCTTCACCCCACAACAGTGGTCCTGTCCTGGAGCCAGCCTCCCTGTTCACAGACACACCGATGTAAACCCAGTAACACCTCATACACTCGGCCGTTAGGTTTCACAAACCTGCTCTTATAAGGCCACAGAGTCTCACAGGGTTAATCTCGTAGAAAACAACAAAAACAGAAGATCTTGTAGCCCTAAAGGGCCAAGAGCACTTTGAAAAAGATTTAAAAAAAAACTGGATTGGCAATTTGAAAGTGACATAAAAGATGAAACCTATAGGGAACCTTGCTAGAGGGTCCCTGACATTGGCCTTGAATTGTTGTAAATCTGTGTCCTAAAAATGAGCGTAGAGAAGCAAGGAGGAAGATGGTACAGTATAGCACATGGGACAAGGAGGAAGATGGTACAGTATAGCACATGGGACTGGTGAACCGCTCCTTCATTCATCATGAGTCGACTGTGTCGTGTCAAGGTTTTTACACCCAGAAGTCCCAGCCGACAGATCCCTGTCTCACCCTCCAGGAGCTGGAAGACTCCCTGGTTTTCTTCCTCCACCTGCAGGTCAAAGTGGGAGCAGTCACTCAGCATGACCCTCTCCCCTCCCGCCTCGCTCTCCAGGCTCGCCTCTCCCAGGAGGCCAAAGATCCTCAGAGGCAGCTCCAGCACCAGGCCCACTCTGGCCTCCACTGCACAGGGAGAGAACTCCATCCCCACGGGCTCCACCACGTACACCTGGGGGGATAGGGGGTCAAACAGGTCAAAGACGGTAGGAGGGATAATTGGACGGTAAGAAATGAGTTAGAGAAAAGGAGTGAAAGCCAGGATAAGGCTCAGAGTGCTACATTTTCTTTACTTTTTCCTTTTACATGAATACATAAACGTTATTGATTGATTGACTACATCTCATTGATTCACTTTGTTGCTTACAATACACTATATATACACACACAGTCGCTCACTTGATAATGCTTTTCAGCACATTGACCCCTGATCTTTAACCTAGTTTGAACTTAGAGTGCTTAAGGGACACTGGTCCCGTCGAGTGTCTCTGAGATCTTACCTTCATCTGGCCGTAGTGCAGTGGGTTGCGCACGTCGTGAGCGTACACAACACTGACGCCAATGTCACTGACGGTTGTCATCACTCCTTTGACTGTCACCGTGGCAACGGCTGAGTTGGAGGAGGACCAGCTGAAATTGCCGCTGCCTCCGGCTGCCTGTGAACAACACAACAAAGGGTAAATATTTACACTGGTAATATAGAGAATCTACAGTACAGTAGAGCAAGAAAGAGTCTCTAATTGTATTCTCCAACTCAGTTTCTGGTGCTATACAAAAGAGGGAGGTGGTTAAACAAATGAATGTCACAAACAAATACACTCTGTGAGTGTACAGGTGTTCCTAATAAAGTGCTCTGTGAGTGTATACATTTAGTGTCAATCATGATGCTTGAGATACTCTTGAGAAACAAGGATGCATACCTTTATTGTGTACTGGTAGGCTCCAACCTTGGGTTGCCACGGAAACGTGAGAATACTGGGACTGAGTACTATGGGATTGTAGATTTCCACTTCTTGTTCATTGTGGACTGGGTTCGGGAGAGTATGGACTTCTCCGGCCTGAAACAAAAATAACAGCCTCATTCAGACGTAGTCAAGCCATTTCCGACAAATAATCTCAAATCTAGACTGAAGTTGGGTGACGGGTGTAAGACGCACTACAGCAATTAAACATACTCCAGAACATCTTGTTATAACAACTATCTATTTATTGTTTAATTTAGAATTAAACTCACTGGATCTACCACAGATTTGAGTGTGGCATCAATGAGTGTTTGTCCGTTTTTCAGAGCCGTGACACGGTGGTACGATCCATTCGGTGACGATTCCAGAATCTCAAAGTACTCCTTGGGGAAGGAAGTGTCGATCCGAACCGTCTGTGGACACACACATATACGCCATTCAGCCAACGCTTTTATCCAAGGCGACACACATTGCAGTGAGCGCATACATTTCAGTATATATGGTCCCAGCGGGAAGCGAACCCACAACCTAAGCGTTGAATCTAAGTGTTGAGCTTTAAAAACTAGAATATACAGTAACTTAGGAATGAGTATTCAATCACAGTAGAACATGGCGATATGGAGGAGAAGAGAGAGATAAGTGGGTTATGGGTTAATGAACTTCAAAGTGTTAAAAGCAAAAGCTGTTTTAAGAAAAGAAAAACTTAAAAAAAAAAAGAAAAAAAAAGAGCACAGTGCACACAGATATAAACTATAAAAACGTGTTCCAAATCTTTCTTTCCTTCTTTGATGTCTGTCAGATGTATCTAAGTCTGCAGTTGATTAAGCATTCACAGGAAGATACTACATTCTACTCCAGCTTTCCATTTCATGGGGAAGAGGCACAGGGAGAGTGAGGGTGTTTTGACATTGCTTACAAATAGTGACAACGGAATAAAACTCATCTCTGGAGGTTGGGTAATGCCACAAATGTATGATCCGAACCACAAATAGATGTATACACAATGTGTTGTAAACACCAACTTACATCAGATATGTAAATTCTGTTGTTTGACTTGTCAAATACTTCAATGAGGATGTCGTACGATCTTCCCGTTTCAAGAACCCAGCTGTCGCCAGGATGAATCTTGAAACCTAATAGAAAAAGGAAGTCAGATTTTCCACTAGGAGACGTAGTTCAAGAGACTAACTGATGTGTGTGTGTGTGTGTGTGTGGATTGATGGCAATTATTATTATTATTATTTTTTTAATCCATTTTAAATGTAATCTATAACACAACAAAATGTGGGAAAAGTTAAAGGGTCCAAATACTTGCCGAAGCCACTGTACACTTTAAAATTGCGATATCACTAACAAACACCGATGAATGCAAGGCAACAAACCCAAGTATCCGGGCTCCACCACATAGAGAGTGCTGTTGGGAAGCCGAGACACCCTCTGCATACGAAGGCCTGAGCAAACGGTTATTAAGGGCAATAAAGTCAGGTGTACCAGGAGTGACACAGGAGAGAAGGTTTCCTCTGAGCTCAAGTCTCATGTTTGCAAGTTGTCGCCGAGCGCCGAGCACAATACAAGCCAGTGGTTAGGGCCTTAATCAGGGTGCCTAGCCAGTGGTTAGGGCCTTAATCAGGGTGCCTAGCCAGTGGTTAGGGCCTTAATCAGGGTGCCTAGCCAGTGGTTAGGGCCTTAATCAGGGTGCCTAGCCAGTGGTTAGGGCCTTAATCAGGGTGCCTAGCCAGTGGTTAGGGCCTTAATCAGGGTGCCTAGCCAGTGGTTAGGGCCTTAATCAGGGTGCCTAGCCAGTGGTTAGGGCCTTAATCAGGGTGCCTAGCCAGTGGTTAGGGCCTTAATCAGGGTGCCTAGCCAGTGGTTAGGGCCTTAATCAGGGTGCCTAGCCAGTGGTTAGGGCCTTAATCAGGGTGCCTAGCCAGTGGTTAGGGCCTTAATCAGGGTGCCTAGCCAGTGGTTAGGGCCTTAATCAGGGTGCCTAGCCAGTGGTTAGGGCCTTAATCAGGGTGCCTAGCCAGTGGTTAGGGCCTTAATCAGGGTGCCTAGCCAGTGGTCAGGGCCTTAATCAGGGTGCCTAGCCAGTGGTTAGGGCCTTAATCAGGGTGCCTAGCCAGTGGTTAGGGCCTTAATCAGGGTGCCTAGCCAGTGGTTAGGGCCTTAATCAGGGTGCCTAGCCAGTGGTTAGGGCCTTAATCAGGGTGCCTAGCCAGTGGTTAGGGCCTTAATCAGGGTGCCTAGCCAGTGGTTAGGGCCTTAATCAGGGTGCCTAGCCAGTGGTTAGGGCCTTAATCAGGGTGCCTAGCCAGTCGAGTTAGTACCAGTCTGCCATGTCTTATTACATCACCCGCCGTGTCTGCTCCACCAGGCGCACACACACACACACACACACACACACACACACACACGCACACAACACACACACACACAACACACTACACACTACACACTACACACTACACAGAAACAAATCCACATCAAGTAAAGGGTGAAAGGTCTTCTTGAAGGATACTCTTGTGATTCAGCCCCACGTTGATGTGTCCGACCTGAAGGGCGTTAACCGTAGATGTGCTTGGCTCCAGGCGAGCCACGGCCAGGTCTGCGTTCCCATCGGGCCCAGCCACGCTGTTCTGGAGGTGAAGCTCGTACTGCTCACAGGGCATAGACAGTTCTGGAACATGACCAAATGAATCTGGGTTAGCTCATAAACATTTATCTCCCTTAGGTTTATTAGTAACATACTGGACTTCACACTCGCAACCGTGATCAATGAAATCAACGACACCCCAACTGTCTTGTTAAATGCAGTTCAATACTTCATTACGTTGTCTGCTGTTGTTCGTACAGTTGACATACAGTGACTGAGATGTATAATGCTTGACTGTGTTCAGACACACCTGTGATCTTGCCCTGTCTGATCTTCTGGACCTTGTATTGGATAGAGGTGCCGGCGATCAGGTAGACGTCGTGTGCAGGGGTGAGCAGTATGTTCTCCAGAATCAGCAGTTTCACCTCTGCAGCACCCACGTCCTGTGTGAAGGACAGCATAGTTACAGTACCACACATCTCAGTGTTTCACATGTCAATAAACCAGAACCTTAGTTACAGAATGTGATTCAAAAGGGATATTAAAAATCTCACTAAAAAATGCTGTTGTTTTTTTTTCCATCAAATTTGCAAACATATTTAATCCTCTTGTCTCAAATTCACTATCGAATAATGCCCTCACATGGCCAATCTTTCTATACAATCTAATACAGAACTGGGCCTCTCTCATAACCGTGGTCTTTAATTTCAGCCTGTTGACGACATGACAGGCAGGTCACCTCCAGTCCGCCCACACAGCCAGACTGGCACTGTGACAATCACAGACCAGGCAGGAGACGAGACTTCGCCGCTACGCAATCTTACTATTTATAGCTCTCTATT
Source organism: Argentina silus (assembly GCF_951799395.1). Lineage (NCBI taxonomy): Eukaryota > Metazoa > Chordata > Actinopteri > Argentiniformes > Argentinidae > Argentina > Argentina silus. Next base: position 20,551,332 of record NC_139662.1, read on the forward strand.
TCCCAGGAGCTTTGCTACCACCAGTGAAGACGTTAGTGGGAACCAATTCAACAGAGCTGCAATTCCAGGCCCTGTCACAACTAAAAATAACCCACAATAAACCACAAGGACATAACTACACAGCATGAGCAGAAAGTCAGGTAGCGTGGTCCTCTGTGGCTCAGCTGGTAGAGCGTGGCGCTAACGACGCTTAGGTTGGGGGTTCGATTCCCGTTGGGACCATATATACTGAAATGTGTGCACTCACTGCAATGTAAGTCGCTTTGGATAAAAGCGTCAGCTAAATGGCGTATATATATTATTTTAGCAAAAAGTCAATATGTTAAAAAACAGCATACATACCTTGTAGATAGTCTCTTGTATTTTGGCCTTTAGCTTAGCATGTCCTGTTTTTAGTCCTGACACCAAGATAATGTCTCCTTGTTTTCCAACTCTCTCCATCTCAGAGATGTAACCGGGGGGTGTGTACGTAGATTCAGAGAATTTAAGAACCCTTGGGAGGAAAATGGATTACAAAATGCATTAGAGGCACTTATCAACAGAAAATATGGGCTTTACAAATACATTCTAACAATATGGCAAACCGGAGGTTGATCATTGGTAGTTGAATATATATTATTATTTCTTTATTGAAATACAGCAGGCAGGTTGTTCACTACTAGCACTCGATGAATGCATGGCAACATGGCGAATGCATGGCAACATGAAGAGTGCATGGCAACATGAAGAGTGCATGGCAACATGACCAGTGCATGGCAACATGACCAGTGCATGGCAACATGGGGGACCTCACCGTAATGAGTTGTAGGAGTCGGAGAATCCATCCATGTCAGCGTCTTTCACAATGGTCCAGTCAAACACCAGGCTTGCAAGGGAGCTGAAGGTGTTTCCTGCACAATCAAATAAATAAGGGTCAGAGACATTTGGTAAAATATATGACTCCTTTTTCAAATTCAGGGACAGATGCAAACGATCAAATATCGCTTAAAACGTGTATTTTTTAGGGCTGTCAATTGAAAAACTGTGTGGTTGAATTAGTTCCTATTACACGGAAACCAGACTGGCCACGCATGTGCGTCAACAAGTGTGCCTGGAGCGTCTCAAGTAGAACCAGTTTCTATTTGAGACGCGGGTGAAAACACGTGCTTGGAGACACATGCCGGCGGTGGGGATAAAATGTTTACATTTTTTTTTTTTTTTTTTTTTTTTTTTTTTTTTTTAAATGGGAGTGCTGAAGAATTTTGCAATGTTCGCATCTTGTTGGCACATGCAGTTGATTAATCTACTGTTTAATCTACTGATTAATCTACTGTTTAATCTACTGATTAATCTCATGTGGACATGTGATATTGTTTGCCTTAGCTTTCACCTTGCTCTCTCAAGTCCGAGATTTTCTAAACACAGAAATAGTCCTTTAACAATGAGTGGGGGAGTAATAAGGTACTATAAAGTAACCCTAACCCTATGATACTATAAAGTTTAACGACGGTCCAAATCAATGGTGCGAGTTTCCAGTTCCATAGAAGAAGACAAATGGGTACCAACTGCTTGAAACGAGCTTCCTTGGTACAAATCTCTTGTTAACTTGGCTACAAGTCACTCATTTTAGCTTTAACTTCGTATGGGTGGTCTGGTATAAAGAAATCTGATTTGTTTTAAAGGTTTAAGGATTTAGTTGATTAATCGGTTTAATTAATCTAATATACTTTACAGAGCTAGTAATATTATGTACAACAGCGCTTCTGTTAGCATATTGTTTAGGCTTTTCAGCACAGTGTTCAAGGGCTTTGGTCACTGTGGCTCATATGCTAAATGTGTGTGCATAGCATACAGCCAGAAAGTACTAACCCTAATCTAATCTAATCTAATCTAAACAAGTCTGACAAGTCCCTAAAATGGAGTCGGATAGACGGAAACAAAACCAATAATCCTCTTTCATCTCTGTATTTGCGCCTTTCTATTCCAGTCTTCCTCGTTTGACACATCTACAATAAACACACAGACCAAAACAAACACAATGCAAGCCTCGGGGCTGTCATCAAGACGAATCAGGTGGTGGCTGCAGCTCATTTGACAGTGTTGTCTGCCCCAAATGGAACCAGTGGAACAGAACAAACAGCTTTAGCACTGCCTCGGGATAGGAAAGGCCTGCCATGATTATCACCACCACTACAAAAGGTACTTACGCAGGGTAGTACACAATACACTCCTGCTGCATACAGCCACGCATCATCCAACACAGAGATGTCACAGTGGAGTGAGATAATGTTTTATGTGTACAAAATTGCCAGGTATAGTCACAATTATTCAGCCTAACGCAGCTTTCTAAGAAAACACCACAAGAGGTACAATAACACACAGTAGGCTCATAAATATGGATACTAGCCTATTACTGTGTTATAACGGTAGTCTTACCCTCAGAGTCCAGCGCATGGATCTTCAGCGCCAGCGGGGAGTCCTCCAGGTGCAGCTCTCTGGTGGTGGACACTACCTGGATCTCACTGATGATGTCCACGATGGCATCGCAGCGAAGCACCTGTCCCGTCACTGAGCGCAGGAGAGAGGGGGAAACAAGACAAGTCACTCCAAATCACAAGCGTAGCCGCAGCAAGGACAAGGTTCAGCAAGTTTCATTAGCAATGAAAAACAGTACTTTAAGAATATACTGTAGCATATCCAGCTGGAGACGGTAATCTGTTTACGGCCAACTCTCACAACTCACTCTATGATAGGTCAGTGGTCATGCAGAAGACCAATTTGCAACATTAAAGATCGTTAAACAGCTCTAGACAGTTTTGTCTTGTTGGAGAGTGCAAAAAAAGACATCTGGGGGAGGGGTCAGTGTTTTTGGCACCCCTAATTACTAGTCAGCTGTCTTCAACGGCCTCCATTCCTCCATGACAAGCCAATAGAGATGGAGTAAACAGCTGGACAGTAGCCTATTGCGCAAATTAAATATAGAAATAGAAAAGACGTCCAAACAAACATACTGTGCCGGAGGGGACACAGACATGCAGGTAAAATAGGATGAAGCACCTTCAAAACACTTTCCAAAACATTGTTTATGATATGAACCCTCACTTTTCCTATTGATGCCCTATAACGCTTTCCACAAAGGTGTTGAAAGTTTACTGTAGGTGAGAAGTGAGGTGGGCCTACTCACCGACATCCTCAGCCAGAATGATGCTGGCGAGTCTGGAGGGCTGGGTAGAGAGAGCCTGGAGAACCGCTCTCTGGGAACAGTGTCGGCTGCGGTCCTCATCTACAGCTTCAACGCTGGCCACCTCTGGTCTGGTGGAGGACCTGGAAGAGACACATAGCATCAGTGACCGCTAAACGAGGCATCTTCTCTCAGATTTACACTATTTTCAATGTAACCTATACCGTCAATCAGTGTAACCTAGAGGGATAAGCACATTATCTTTTAATCATATTTAGCCCAAATACATAATATAATATTATCCGGGGGTAGATCAAAAATAATACAAATCTGTGTTTACAGCAGGATGTGTCTAGATGAGGCAGATTCTACTAAGTGAATGTAATTAGGTCATTACTGAATGTTAAGAGGCACTTGGGAAGGAGCTTGACCGGGATATTTGACTGACAGCTGTGTATGTATGTGCGCTTCACGGTGGACAGACGGCCATGTTGCAGGGCCTACCTACTCTTCTACTAAAACAATGCATGGTGATAGGCTCAAGTTCACGTCCATGACTGACTGTAACAGTTCTGTGATTTTTAGGTGGTAGGCCTAGAGCAGTGGTTCCCAAACTTTTAACAGTCATGTACCCCCTGTCGGTTATTTTGTAGCCGAATTGATATTCTATGAACATTATTCCTTACATATTAGACATTGTGATCATATTATTCTGTTGGATAGGGTGCATGCATTTATTTTTGGTACTGAGACTGCAGTCGGCTATTCAACAGGACTGTTTGGGAAGATAAATCACAGATTTATTTGGCGTAACCCCGGGAGTACGCGTACCCAGACTTTGACAATAGTAGCCGCTATGTTGCAAAGCGTCCTTACATGACCTATGAAATGCGATGCCTGCAAGGCTCAAGAGTAGTTGCGTCAGATTCCTGGCAGGCTGGACATCACCTTTTGTGCATTTCCACTTACCATCTGTAACAGCCTTCAGTGGCCTCCAAGGTGAAGTTTATTCTGGTACTTCTGGCAAGAGGCAATAGAACTTTGGGGATATTCAACTTCGAGGCACGGGTGATATCAATAGCTGACATCAGTAATACTAACACTGTCACTGATCTCATCGCAAAAATCGCCATTTCCTGTCATCAAAGATAATCAAAGATATTAATCGAAAGTAAAATGAACTGAAGTGATTATAGGCAGGTAGATTACAAAAACGTTAGCTGTCCAGTTATATTGCTGAGTAATGGTTGTGAACTTAGTCTATCAATAACATTTCCGACACAGTTATTGCCATGAGGAGCAGGTTACCGCGGACAGACACCGCTGCTGTAGTCATTCTAAGACACTCAACCATTGATACTTAGTTTCAATTTATGACAGTAGCGGGGAGCAGCTGCCGCATGACTACAACCATTTCTTGTGTTCTTCAAAAGTAACCTGCAGTTTCAGTACCCTTCAGGGCTCTTAGTGAAAACGTACGGCACAAGTTACATTCATATTTTCCAGGTTGAGGATAAAAAGTAATTTCGGCAAAAATTGTAATTCTCGGGACTTCTAGAAATACCCGCCATGGAAAATAATTGAAGCTGCAGCGTGCATGCTGGGAGTCAGCTGACGTCATTTACTAAGGGAAGTGGCAGTGATGACGCTTTTTCTTAAAGATGTAGTGGTCCTTTGTGGTACAGTATGGGTCCTCTTTTTACCCCATCACCAATCTGCATTATGCCCCTTCATCACCACATTGACAACCTACCATTATAGTGTCCCACTAGTGACTAGTGCACTTAGTTTGTTATTCATTCAATTTAATTTAATTATTAACAAACTAATTTGTGTTTCAGTGAGAAGGTTTCAGGTTTCAGCTCTTCCACCTCAGTTTGATCAATTTGATTGCTGTTTAGGAGAGGAGTGGGACTGAATTACCCTCAGCAACCCAATTCTTCCTCCAACTGCCTCCACTCCCTCTAGTCGCTCGCCACTAACCATAGCAGTGTGAGTGAAGTAAGCGCATGGCTTATGATTTACCCATTTATATTCATTAGTGCCAATACAAACCATGGAGCTTGTTGACACAGATATGGGAAGCGATATAGCTGATCCCCAAACCACTTACCAGGAGACGAGTGAGAAAATCAGCAGGGCGCAAATACAAATGATCAGACGCAGCCCTCCTCATGCTTCTGGTTTTAAAGCAAACAGCTGCGCTCTCAGGTAGATGATATTGTAAGGTATATTGAGTGCTGTTGAAATAGATCGTAATTTCTCTGACTGAGAGAATGTGTTTACGGTCTACAGTAGAGATGGTCACTTATAACCTGGCAATGTTGTTTTATCTCTTCTTGTCATTTTCTACAGTTACCCCACTGGACTAGTTTGCTATCAATCTTTGGTTGTGATTAGGTAGGTAGTGACTAAGTTATACGATCTGGGTAACAAGGTTTTCTGATTTGTCTTCATGGCCAAGTTGGCTTTGAATTACTATACAAATCCCGGGCAGAAAATATTGACACATAAAAGTGATGTAGCTTGTGAGGTCTACCATCAGATTTTACCTGGCACCTCAAGGTGCATCAATCAACATGCAATGCACCACTTTTCACCCCTAGGTGTCACTGACAGCTGTTTTAACTGCGGGGGTGACAGCACCTGCAAACATGAGCAGGGATGGAATTGATCACTGATTATATATGATGTTTGTTGAGAAAAAATGTTTCCCTCCATTAATAATTCTGTTATTCTATTCTATTCTGTGTAGAAGGAAAAACTAGTCATCCTCAGGAGACAGGCAGAGTTACTAATCACTTATTTTCAAGCAGAATTCATTTATAGCTGCAGTAATCATGGTTTTGTTTATTTCTTCATATTTTCCTTGAGGGTTGCAATTACAATTTCTCATTTTCAAACCTGGCCAGGAGTGTTCTCTGCATTAGAGAGGCAGATTTATACAGACAGCATAACCATAGACAATTTGCGGAGAGAAGAGTGCAGAAAACAGAAACATGTTTATATAGCAGTTAGACAGTGTATTGCAAGACATTCACTGGGAAACTGTTTTTAATGTTGCATGCGAGGAAGAAAATCAAGTCATATCACAATGTGAGCATATGTATGGGTGATGGCAATACGTTGCTTGAGACCTTGATGTTTTAAATAATGAGAAAGAACAGCACAGTCGAAGAAAGAGAATATCACAACTCATAATTGACACCTATAACGCAGAGGGAGACACAAATTTGGAGTCTAGCAACTGGAAGCTATAATCAAGTCAAAGTTCTCTTACAAGGTCTATCACACAGACATTCTCAACACCTTTTTTCAGTATCAGTCGAATGAGAAGGCCCAGGAGGAGAGAGCACAGTTCAATATGAAAGAAAGGCTGAAAACAGGACAGCACTGGTTTAGAAAAATGACAACATATTTGGCAATGTCTTGACCTAGTGAAAGAACATGGCTGATGCAAGGATAAATCATTCATCCTACATGTATTTTTGTATGTAATATCATTTGGCATTGCAGCTTCCCAGTCTGTGACTTCACACTGATGGCCTGGTACAATATTTCAATATTACAATAACACAGTCTACTAAATTCAGCTCTCTGGGTCTAATTTGTTGATACAGTACCCTGTCCCCATTCTCTTTGATCCTGTGACAACGATCTTTGGCCCAGATTGTGTTTCTGGTTTTCTGGACAATGAGCTTGATCAACAGCTACAGTTAACTTGATGTGCTTTACATAATGCTGTGCTGTGCCAGAGGTGACATACTGTATTTGTCGGAGAGCATTGCCAATGAGATTAGATCATTGCATGCTGGCCCAAGAGGCGCTGCATTCCAGCCTGGTTGGTCAGAATGGCAACCCTCCAGTGCAGCAGAGTAAATGTTGTAGTGTTTCTCCATCAGGGGAAAACTACACCAATCAAGAACCCTTAACCTTTACACTCAGACACACACATTTGATCATGACCAGAGCCCATTTGCTGGTGGTTTGTGTGTGACAGAAACATTCTGAAATATTGGACTTGGAAGTCTCTGTGACAGGTAGTTGGAAGTGGGTTGACACATGAGAAGACTGTAGATGCAACTCTTTCTATTTGTTTTGGCTTAGCTAAGGCCCCTTTGTGAGGTGGTGAATCATGGAGGTCAGATTCAGCGGTGTAAGTGTCAGCTGTGTATAGGTGCAAGGTGACGTAACGTCTGAGCAAGAGGGAAACAATACCTGAATGTCATGCACTGTGTCTGTAGAGAACTCCCCAGTGGACAACCCCTCACGTCTAGACAGCCAAAGAACATAGCACTAGACTCACCTCAGAGGGCTTGTAATGTTGAGCTGTTTCTCTGCCTTGGAGAGATCTGTCTGTGAACTCCTCAGCCCCAGTCTGGCAATGTTCAGAACTAAGCTGCCATGAACTAGATCGCAAGGATAAAAACAAAAAGTGGAGGCATGCTGTAATGTTTTTGAGTTGGATGAGTGGACCCAGGGCTGGAGAGTAGACGGGGGCTGGGGCTGGGGCTGGGGCTGGGGCTGGGGCTGGGGCTGGGGCTGGGGCTGGGGCTGGGGCTGGGGTTGGGGTTGAGGCTGGGGCAGGGGCAGGGGCTGGGGCTGGGCCTGGGCCTGGGGCTGGGGCTGGGGCTGGGGCTGGGGAGTAGTAGTATATTTTGTCAATGCATCTCTGCAAGAGAGATCAGCGGGACCCACCCACTCTTGGGTCAGACCCACATCAAGTAGATTCCCCGCCGCTCCAGAGTCAATGAGCGCTTCAACATTATGGGTGTTTTGGGCCCACTGCACCACCGAAGGGACAAAAGTCCTGGTATCTCCTGGGCTGCAGGGTGACCGTCGACCCACTAGCACCCCTCCTGTGGCTAGCGAGACAGGTCGTTTCCCCTCCGGGCATGCAGAACAGATGTGTCCTGCTCGTTCGCAGTACAGGCAGCGGCCCTCTCACAGGTGGCGCTGCGTCTCCTCCCTGGAGAAACGCATACCTCCCAACTCCATGGGCTCCTCCGGAGACAGTTTGTCCGGGAAGCGGCAAGTGGGCTCTGGGCTGAATATGGGCTGGAGAGGTGCGCTGAGAGTCGACCTCCTCTTGTGCGAACGCTCCCGGTGACAGTCGTCCACCCACACGGTCATGGCGATGAGGACGTCCAATGACTCAGGTAACTCCCTGAGGTCGAGCTCATCCTGATACCCTCAGAGAGTCCCTGAGCGTACAGGACGACCAGCGCGTTATCCTCCCATCCGGCCTCCCTCGCTTTGTTCTGCATCCGCTGGGTCCATTTCTGGCTGGTTCTTCTGTAACGTTTTGAGTTGGATGAGCGGACGCAGGTGCGGTGCATATGAAGGGAGGCAGACGAGTAGGCAGTGGTGACAAACAGAAGGATCTTTACTAAAGAAGAACAGGCAAAACAGAATACAACACGGGCTCACTCGAAAATAAAGGGGAGAGCACACAGTCTCAGAAAAAACAGTACTCGTAAATACGATAGCTTACGTTTCTCAAGTCATGAACACACGGTGAACAAACAGTGAAGAACCCGCGGGGAGTGAAGGGAAGTGAGGGAACATAAAGTGACGGTGATAATTAGACACAGGTGCAGGTGACTAGCCCATAGGTGAAGCGGCACAGTAGGTGGCCGGAGGGAGACACCTAGGGGCCGCAATGGGAAGTGCGATCCCCACCCATAACAGTCTGCAATGGTACAAAAACAGTAAAGCCTCTTTAGCAGTGGGTTTGTTGAGTGTTTGCCAATGTCTTTGGCAGGGACTACGGGAATAACTTTTAAAAATGGCAACATTCCTAGTTTCTGTACAATTTACGTTGGCTGGTCTAATACACCCTAAGAGGTTGTCTATCACAGAAGCAACTGTGGAGAGCTGGTTGGACGCATGGTGATTGAAATTCAATTATTTGGGCACCTGACTTGTTTGTATAACATGCACTGCCTCAAACCACAGGCCACCCACCCTCGTTCTGGACCCACTCACTGATACTGTAACTTGATTTAAACTTTAACTTGAAACATTTAACAATACTTTCACTTCTTCTGGCATTAACGACTGGACTGCCATATTCCATAGCAGTCCATATGAAATACAGCGACATGGCACTAAGAGAGAGTTAATCTATTAAAATGTTTTTCTATATTCCCTTATCACACCAGCTGCCCTGCACTTCATCTCTCCATCATCTCGTCCTCTGGGATTCCACAGTGGTCTCATCCCCACCACATAAAGTAATTGTCCCTGGCCGCCACACGGCATTCCAAGTGTTCAAGGGTAATGGAGATGGATATAGTGGGGCCTAAACACACATTTAGGGGAATTTGTCCCAAATTGGGACCCGCTGGTCGATTGGTCATGCTGGATTTCTTTGAGATTGCAAGTTGAGGCTGAATTGTGGCCAGGCACATTGGTTTCCGTTCATTGGTGGGTCACGAGGAACATTAAAAGGCTTTAGATAGGTCACGACACAAAAACCGGTTTTGCAGCCACAGCTCTAGGGTTTTCTGAGGGATGCAGTAAAGCTGTGCTGTAGGTAGACGCAATAAAAGGTGTTACAGTGCAGTGAAATCAGTCCTCGCCTCAGGAAAGTATTCTGTGTGTTCCAAGAAAGGCATAATAAGGGAATGCGGTGGGACACTAAACTAGTACAGTAAAGAAGCTGAAGATGTGTGGTAGATTCACAAACGTAACGATAATAAAACCCTGTCGTCAAGCTGCTGTTTTTGTCCCCTTAAAGGGGTAGTTCACTTTTTTTTTTTTTACACCTTCTAGTCAGATGGTTCCTTACCCTGGAAGTAGTCCATGGGCCAGGAGAAACTGTCATCCAGGGTTCAGAGTTGTTAGTAGCCACTTCTAACTTCAGCTAACTTTAGCCATAGCTAACAAAAAAAACAATGGGAATGATAGGGGCAAGTAGACAAAGTTCAAAATCGCATGGCCAAATCAACTTAAATTAACTTTCTGACTTTGTTGGTTACTTTGAGGTGATTTGGCCAAACATATTGAACTTGCTAGTGTACTTGCCCCTATCACTCCCATTGATTTTTGGGGGGGACAAAAAGAGTATGTTTCGAGAACTGTGTTCAAGATGTTAAATCCCTTTACATGCTCTAAATACATGCTTTAAATACCCTTGCTATTCCCATGGTTTAGGCATTGGGAGGAAAGAGCTGAACAGCTTTGTATTTGCAGCTCCATGCACCAGTAATCATGGACAATAGCTGAATAATCTCACTAAACCATTTCCATGTGTTCTCAGTCTAATGTATTCACACTTTTGTTTGTTCAACATATTTAAATGCCCATGAGATGTATTCCTTAATTTACATTGATAACATTCACACTGGTTTAAGAAGGGTGAACACTTGACTTTAAAGTTCACACAGAAATATTTTGCTCGGAATGTACGTATATGTTCCAATAAGTGCATTGCTTGTTGTCAGTCAAACTGACATTGTTTGTCTGAGGCTGACATATTCGGCCAGTCAACTGTCTTGCTTTTTGTGTTTCATGCCATCTTTTTCTGCAAAACGAGAGAAAAAAACATATTTTTTCCCCATTGAACAGAGACAGAGTAGAGTAGGCTGGGTTCAAAGATCCCCCTCGGTAAAACTGAAACACAGCTGAAGGGAGTGGAAACTTACGAGCCCCTTACGAGACACAGGTGTGTATTCACATTCATTATATTCCACTCTCCATTTCCCCTGGTGTGCCCCCCTGCAGTGCCACAAAGCTCTTTACTGGTCTGCATTAAATACTTCCTCCCCTCACCTCATCATTGACCTACTGTACCGCGTTGATAGAAAACACATTGGATGTCTCAGGGAGAAAGCAGGCCTGTTAGATGAGAGGGACTCAAACATTTTATTGACCAACACAGCTGAAGCCACATGTGTGGCTGCACGACTGCCAGACCAACAGTAAGTAGAACATCAGTTGCCCAACAATATCTATTCCAGCCCTGTTTACGCCACTGTTGCCCATGATGTAGTGTATATGTAGAGTAAAAAATAATTCCTACGTTATTTTAACCACACATTTAGGAGCCTCCTTAACTGCACTTTAGAGAGCTTTGTGGCATACAGTATAAGTCATGCAATGACACCTCACAACACCTTTTTTTTGTGTGTAAGAAAAACAAAATTTGACAAAGTATTTAGGTCCTCCGATGAGGGGGGTGGCGGCCATGTGACTATAGAGGGAACACAGCTGGGGAACCCTGATACACCTGTTCAAACAGGGACGTGGGGTCAGGACAATGTGTCACGCAATGAGCAGATAACAAAGATACCTGCTTCACTTAGGGGGCCCTCCTAGACAATGATGTCACAGTCAATGATGTCTACTTCAATGAAAGTACTTTGGAGTACAGATTCTACAGCCCAACCCCGCCCTATGTGGTGAGAATGACTTCACTCCGCTTCGAGAAACCTGTAAGAAACATGAAATAAGCATGTTATAATTCAAAAGCTCTGAAAAAAATAATTGAAATGGTCCCGAGGTATTTGACAAAGTGGGCCTATTAGGTGAGGTATTAAGAGGCAGGGACTGCGGGTGGTGGTGGGGTTGGTGAATTAGTATTGGCAGAAGTCACCTTTCAGACATGCATGAATAGGAAATAACAACAGAGTGGGGAGCAATTACCTTTCCTGAATCAGCCCGTGTCAGATCATGTTACCCTATGCTGAGAGGTATTACCGCAGTTAGGTCGCTCAGTTTGCCTCAGAAGGGCACTCAGAGGTCAACCACTGTGGAGAAGGCCTCTCTGGTCACTGCTTGGTACATGACGAAGTCCCCTAGAAGTCAAAGGTGTCAAAGTTTATGAGCTCATAAAACATAGAGATTTATTATAGCAGACTTCATGGTTATTCTTAGAACTCGGTTACACCCATTGATTGAGCGTTATAATTTCTATTTAGAGAGTATGTGTTAATATCTATGAGAGCGTTCATAATTACGAATCAAAGCAGCGTGATTAGGCATGAATTCCTTGGTAGGGGTTACAGGCCACTGCTTTTAAACTGGTGCTCCCAGTACAAAAACAAGTCCACTAAGACTTCATTACTGAAATAGTAGGTGGTCTCTTGTAATGTGTATTATATAATCTGTATCAAATGGACCACTTCTCGAGAAGCTGACTTAAAACTTAATTTCCTCCCCTGGTGTGCTTTTACTTTTGGCCATTCGGAGGGTCAGCAGCTTGTGAGCGTTGGTTGTAATTGCGGCCAGGGCCTCGAAGCAGAGTGACACCAGGCTCCCCGGGGCATTGGCGAGCTCCAGAGCCAGTTAGCTCATGGGTTCAGGTCATTAAAATCACCAGAGACAGCCTGGCTGCCAGGCACAGCTCAGACTCAGATCATGGTCAAACTCTGGAACAGGAAAATCAATGTGCTTGTCCCCTATGCAGTATCCACTATGTGGTTACAGTCACTGCAATACATGTGGACACTCTAAGAGGATAATTGGCCTGATCGTATAGACAACATGGGCATCTCCAAAATGTTAACCATTTCCATTCATGGATAGTTGTTGTTTATTTGATGTTTGTGATTGGACCCATACGAATTTGTCACTCAGACTGCTAAAGCATGACCAAGGGGAATTTCTGGGCTGAATCCTTTTTTTGAACATGTTAATGGCAATTTTCGAAACATACTTTAACAAATGACATTATACTATTGTTGAAGCATCCATAGTTATTTGATTTTCAGTAGTTACGTAGAGTATGGTATGCTGAAAGGCATACATGAGACACATGTCTCAAATAAGACGTGTGTCTCCCCACACTGTGACCCTGATGAGATGGTCCAGTACATCAGATCAATAGATAAAAGGAACACTTATGGTCCCCATATTGTTTTCCCTTTTCAACCACATGAGTAATAATGAACACAAAACAAATGGCTGGAGCCTCTGACTCATCCATCATTGATTTGTCGAGGGGTGTATCTTAAACAAAGCCATTAATGACCTCATAACCCCTTGTGCCTGTCTGATCAATCTATCCATTCACTGAGGAGGCTTTTGTCTCCCCTCAATCCTCACCGAGGACCCCCATGACCCCACAGATAAAACAGTCTCCTTGGAGGTTATTTCAGGGGCCATGACGCATCATAGGAGCTTCCTTTTAGGTCAGACTGAGAGTTCACAAATCTCATCAGAGCATCAGACGCCGTGCCGTGCCGTGTCTGTCTGTCTCCGGGATAACTAACCCACTTTATTGAATTAGAGTTAGAGAAAACCTGATGTACTGAAATTACATATATATCCTTGGCCTGGAACCCTGAGGAGCGCAGGATCAGGCATCACGTGGTACCCTGCTATGAAAGGTGTTGCATGTGAGTTTGATTATTGTGTGGCTATTCTTCTCAAAGAGGGGAGAAAAACATCCTTCTTGTGAGAAAAGCAAGCAAAAAGATGTTCAATAATCTTGCACACAAGCAAGCAGCAGCAGCAATAGTACTGGGGATGGTGTTCAATTGGAAGATTGTAGCCTAAAGGCCCAAAGAGAGTTGACATAATCGTCCATGAAGGACGGATGGGAGTGGTACTCTTATTCCTGTGTGTGCCCTTGAGATCCATTTCTAGTAGCCTCATGTTTATGCTCTGAGAGACAAACTGAAAACCTGGCTGCATTATGACAATATCGATTCTTGAAAAAGTAAACTGTTTTAAATTGGGCTATAAGTGACTGGTGTGCCATAGGCGGTGACAGTGGGTCGACAGTAATTGTTTAAGTAAAGCACTATAGCGCTGCGATTAGGTGCTCTGGGGTTGAAGAGGATGAAATTCGTCAAGTGTAAATGAATCACTTGGCTAATGAAATAGAGGGGTCTAAATTAATTCCAGACCACAAACCAATTTGAGAAAGTATTCGGAGGGTAAAGAAGAAGAAACTTTCTGTCCCGCCCTCTCTCCCAGACAGCGCTCGCACATCCCCCTCCTCTTCAGAACGCGCACAAGTTTGGGGACAAGTTGGATGCTGGATAGCCGTCGCACTTTGACAGGACTTGAAACACAAGGTAGGGAAAACTTTTCGTCCACCGCTCTGTTTTGCACTTTTTCCAAGAATGCATTTATCTACTAGTAAGAGACTAAATGTGAGATTATTCGGCGTTGTAGAAGGTGACGAATGTACAGTACTGTATGGTGTTTTCCGCAGTTTCCACCCATTCGTTCTACTGCAAAGCATGACAGCATCACATGAAAGCTTTGGCAGACTCATTTCATTTTTCTCTAAATAATATTTGCGCATTTTGCTTCCCTATAATATACATTGTTAATTAACCCTTAATCCGCATTGGTCAAGCACAGAAACAACTACAATATACGTCCTGCAGAAAATCAATACATCTATATAGATAATCAATACCAATACTTCTAATTTATACAAAATGATTAATACTGAAAACATAAGCTGCAGAACAGTTTATGGGGATCTTATGAATTCACAATACCATCCAAAGTAAGGTTTTACCACTTAGATGTAGAACAGTATAACGTTATTCTGACCACAATTGCCAGTAGTGCCATCAGAGGTCTCTTAATTTTGCTCTGAAGTCTCTTGATAAAGGCAGTTTGTAACCATGCAATACGAAGTTAAATGTGATTCGGCATGGTGAGAGTGTACACCTTACTTCACTTTCAAGTAATTAGTATGCAATTTGTATGCGTCACCGACTGGATTAATCTTTAAACCAGTCATCAAATACCACTGTTAGTCAGCAAACTATTTGCTTGCACTCCTACTGTTGAAAACTCTTCTTTATGGTCATTATCATGTTAGCAGCGTGAAAACAATGTTTTCTGTGTCTGGAGCAAGAGCTGAGGTTGACAAAGGTCAAACTCTTGGCTACTGTGATAAGTAACCACAAATACATTGCATGAGAAAGTTAGTTCTACATTGTCTCAGCTGATAGTAAAACAAATAATGTACTTTGTTTCATTCAGGTAAATAAGTCTTATCTTGATCAGCAAATACACAGCTGGGTGTGTCTAAAACACACTTTTACCACAGAGTCTGCTTCTGGATGTGACCATTGGTTGTGACACAAGTTTATTCTACTGTATAGCCAGCTCAACTTTCTCCTTTTGGTCACCGGTTTCACCTGTAGGAGAAGAACCACAGGTCAAAGCTCCAGGCTTTGGTAGTACGCCGTGCCATGTCTTCATGTGCTGAATGCGACATCATTAAACCTCACAGCCGGCGGGGCGCATGCCAGTGTAGACTGTGAGATCTGTTAAAATGATTGCGTTGTACCCACTGCATACAAAGCCATCATTGATTTCCTAAGCGGTGCTTTAACCCACATTGCAGTTCTTCTCGTTTTGTGGCTTGCTATGATGAAGTGTGAGAGAGAGAGAGACGTAGTCCCAGATGTGGTAAGAGGTAGCCAGAATCCGAAGAAAACAATTTGACTTCAATTTGATGTCTGAATGACTCTAAAAGCTTTGAGTTGAAATGGGATTACGTAGTCTAATATTCAGTGCGCTTGGCTATGACTGCCCTCGCATAATGATCAGGCTGGGTCGCGCACCGGTTCATCTCGGTTGATGATGATTGAGCTTGGTGGAGTATGTTCGTGTCTGATAGACAATCCACAGTGTGGTCCTCTACATAATCAGCACTCAAGCAGGAACGTGCACCTATAAATGCATCCATTTAAACACAGAGCCGCAGCACACTTTGGTAGAAGGGCTGCATTTATACGGCTACGAATGAACCTAATTCTAAAAAGTTAAAATGATTTGTTCTGAAATATCTTTAAACTATATAATGAAATCAGCGCTTGTCCTCAAGAGCATAATAAGATTTGTTGGGGTTGATATGGAAACAGAGGCACTGTATGTAGATGCAGTTATGAGTTGTTACTGAGAGCTTGAAGACGTGTCAGAGCAGGTTTCTCCATCCACCAATGTACACATGAGCGTAGACGGTGTCTATTGAGGAAAATACAACTTGTCAACATGGGGTGACTTTTGCCCTCTACAACTACTCAACACTATGTGGAATCTATGTACCGACATGCTGTTTCTACAAGCAATTTTGGGCTAATGGGATAGAGGGTCTTAAAACCACTCAAAACACCTCAAATGTGTGTTATGCTCAGGATGTGGGGGCATTTAGTGAAATGTCAGAATACAATGTTTACTTGTATTTGTATGTCTCATTTCCAATAGGAATGTGTTCAAACAAAGTTTTTTCAAGCATGAACCAGATTTATGTGCTTGAAATGGGGCGTAATATGTGTGTGTGTTCGGATTGGGGCTATAACACATGACTTGTGGAGCAAAACAGGAAAACTGAAATAGAAAACACCTGGTCCTCAATATGTTCTCTGATTCGGAGAAGTCACATAACTGACTTAGGTCACATAAGAACAAGCATTTTGTATCTTATTCACACAAGAACAAGGATTTTGTATCTTATATACACATACCTTATACACATTTTGTGTCTGATACTTCATTTTGAAAAGACAAAAACAACAAAACAGAACTCTTTTACAAAGAGCAAAACAACAGTTCTCCACTTTGAGACTCCACAGATTTTAAGAACAATGAAAGAACTGCATCTAAAGCAATCTTCAAACAACAACAAAAAACTTCAAGAGTTTTGACAGAGATCTGCTACTATGAATTGCACTACAATCCTACTGTACGGCATATTAGACTATTAGCCCTCTGCTATCTGTTATGACTTGGTCTGAAGGAACAGCTCATGCTGTGTCAGGTACCGTATAGGTGGTGTAGTTTAATCTCCTACTGTTTCTTGTAAATGCTGAGTAGACTCTACTCTACTGCATCTGCATGCACAATAAATAGGTTGTTATCATCAACCTCTCCCTCTCAGAGCAACCTCAGTTTCAGAGTGCTGCCCTTTATGAGGTAATATTAACATCATTGATATCACTGCTGATAAGCAGTCTGTATTTAACATTCTGCACACTGTGTTTGTGTCTGTGCCTGTCGTATTGTTTTGGAAGGAAGGTTCTGTTTTTTCAGCCTTTGCTTTTCTAACAGTGGGCAGTTTTTCTTGGGTTGTCCATATTTCCCTCTATCCGGCTTTACCTGTAGCCAAATTTCCATGCGCAATGTAATGCAATCCACAGCATGCATCCCCTGCTGTGTTTTGCGCCAAAAAGAGGGCATGGAAAAACATACACGACTGTACAATAGGCGGAGGGTCAATGTAAGGGCTGATGTGTTGGTCATTAATTTAAAACTGCATATTTGAGACTGAGTATGAAACTGACTGACTAAGTTGAATGACAGATGACTCATAAACTTGTGTAATGGGGGGGGCTGTCATTAACGTGTTCCTTCACTCTCTCTCTCCCTCCCTCTCTCTCTCTCTCTTTCACTTTCTCTCTCTCTGTCTCTCTCTCTCTCTCTCTCACTTTCTCTCTCTCTCTTTCACTTTCTCTCTCTCTCTCTCTCACTTTCTCTCTCTCTTTCACTTTCTCTCTCTCTCTCTCTCTGTCTCTCTCTCTCTGTCTCTCTCTCTCTCTCTCTCTCTCTCTCTCTCTCTCTCTCTCTCTCTCTCTCACACAGACTAAAGGAGGCTGTTTTTAACCGGACCTGCAATATCACTGAAACCCCTGGTGAATTGAAGTGAACTGTGGGCAATATCTATCAACAGATTAACTTTCCAAAATCTCTTCTTGGGGGGGCTTTTTCGGCAAAATGAACAGACAGGATTTGATGCTGTTTCAGTGTGTGCTCCTATTGTGCCTGGGTGCCTGTCTAAGCCAAAGGGACTGCACTGGCACGGACTGCCCTGTACTGTATAACTGCATTGAGGAGGTCCTGGAGAAGGGTGCTTGCTGTTCTACCTGTGTAAACACAGGATGTGCCTGTGAGGGTTACCAGTACTATGACTGTGTCAACGCCGGGTTCCAAAACGGGAAAGTTGCCGAAGGACAGTCTTACTTTGTGGATTTCGGAAGCACGGAGTGCTCTTGTCCACAGGGAGGTGGCAAAATCAGTTGCCGTTTTATCCCGTGCCCAGAAATTCCGGCCAACTGTGTGGAGATTTCGCAACCTGCAGATGGATGTCCGGAGTGCACGCGCATCGGCTGCGTCCATGACAACCAGAAGTACGAGGCCGGCCACTCCTTCCAAATGGATCCGTGTACGGTGTGTCACTGCCCGAACAATGGCGGCCGCCTAATGTGTTCCCCCGTCCCCGACTGTGACCCGAGGGAGGTAAAGAAACCCATGTTAACAGCGACCACAGAGTATAACAATCCCCTCAGGGACAGCAACCACCTGCATGACAACAGACAAACAAGCCCACTAGAACCACTTTCCAAACTGCACAAGATGACTCCCAGACCCAGTAACACCCTACCTCTCTATAAAGAGGGCCCACACACCCAGGGTGAAGAGGAAGATTATCCAGACTATGCACCGGCTAATCCCACAACCACTAGTCCACAAGACCCGGCCCAACCGATGGGATCTACCACTGCCTCACCAGTCCTCTCTGAGTCCAGCTCTCCTTATGGCATTGTTGATGATGACAAGCAGGAGCTGAGAGAGAGACTGGGTACGTATGATCAGGAGAGGCAAGAAGAGGCTCCTGAGATTCCCCGTCACACGGGTGAGACCACCTCAAGAGCCCAGGGGGAAACAACAACAACAACAACCACCACCACACAGGAAGTCACCTCAGAGAGTCACACGCATCAACAGGAAGCGGATGCAAGGCACAGCATGCGTCACAGTGACAGACACGGAGCGATGGAGGACACAACACACACTGCCCATGCTGAACAGGAAGTGAGGGACAATGTCCATCATGAACATAGAGGAAGTCATAGCGGCCATGATTCGGGTCATGTGTCCCCGAGCTATGGGAGACATGAGAAGCCCTCTGAGGAGCCCAGACAGCCCCAAGATAAACAGGCGCAGGTGTCCAGCCCCACGGTGAAGTTCAGCCCCACCAGCAGAGCTCCAATGAAGATGAGGGAGGAGCTAGACCACCTGCCCAAGAGACAGCCCCAGACCCTGTCCAACTACCAAGACCAGAATGAGGAGAGAAACAACAACAAGGGTAAGTCATAACCAAAACTCTGTATGGAACAATGTTTTATATTATGAATCCTTCCTTATTGATATAGTAACACATGTTGATAATCGTAGCCAGCTGTCATTTTAACATTTTATTTATTCATACTCAGAAATGGTAACTACATTAATCTCTATTGAATGGTTTGTATACCCCATTTAATGTAATTAACCCCAGTGTGTTACAACATCGTACCTTGTTCCTGTCATGTTGTGTTCAGTGTAAGAAGTGTTAATCAGTCTACCTGTATATGCTAGCTGGCCCTGGTCCAGGAAAAACTATGGTTCATGGAAAGTGTATGGTCCCTAGATAGCCTTTTCCTTTCCTGCTCACTGGAGGTACAGTAAGAGATTACAACTCTTATGGGAATTCTTTGAAACACACACCCATCATTTCCCGAGTCTTTTGTTAATTTTGTCAGAAAGAGATTTCCTGTGACATCATAACCAAATGACTTCTGACAGATTTGCCTGTTTAGTTTGATTCAAAGCAGAAACGTACGAGTTACAGTAAGGTGGCGCTTTCCTGTCAACTTCTTTCTGGCATCCGTCCTTCTTGTCCGTCCTCATCCGTGGTTTTCCTGACCACTACTCTGTCTCTGTGCCGTACAGTTTGTGTCTCTGATTTGTGATTACCAGGGCTTTCTCAGAGATACCTGCTGTCCACCCACGGGGCATAGACACAGCAGGTTCTGAGATGGAGAACAGATGATGGAGAGATTGAAGGGATGTCTGGAGGATGAGTTAAGACCACGTTATTAGAGTAGTACTCATATCTACTTACTTTGAGAGTGAGGTTAGCTCATGTTCATAGATTTCTGTGATTGCCCAACTATAATTGAATATGCCACAATATGGTGCTCGTGTGTTTCATAATCTTCTTATGAAATCTAGGTTTTCCCCCTCTGGAAAAAAAAACGCTCAATTAGACCATGAGATTTCAACAGAGCTCATGGCTTAATGGCTCGAATAATATACAGTATTTGTTACAGTGAACACAGCAAACAGTGACTGAAAGGGATTATCCTTCTTATTTCCTCAACACTGAATTACAGTGCAAATTGGGTCAAAACTCTTGGACTTTGGTTTATAAGTAGGTGATATGGGACAAACAGTAATCTATAGATGTTCCCACCCCATGGCTGGTCAACCTGCTTTACTACACTATGGCTGTTGAGACCTGTTCGGGTTTTTTCTCTCCTTTCAGCACCTGGCCTCCATAGGAATGTATAGTATGCATGGATGCATGGGCTGTTTCTTTGGGAGTCGACACAGGAGGTACCTGTCTTCTACAGGAGGTACCTGTCTTCTACATTCCATACAGCAAGGCTGGATGGATCAACTCTGGACTCATAAGGGTAAAAAGAAAGAGCTGGTTTGAGTCAGAGGCATTGCTGTTGATCACTCTCACAGTTTGTTTACAAGAGCGAAGCCAAGGTCAAGTTGTAGCAAAAACACCTGGTTTTGATTGTTGCCTGTGAACCCCCAACCTGCCTCGAATTCAACTCATAGATTTGTCTTGGGAGATGTCCTCAACTGTTTTCCACGCTGCATATCAAGAGTATTAGGATATAGTCCAAGCATGCAGTTGTAGATTACCCCTTCACGCTGGGTATAGTGAGGAAGTTGGAGTTTATCTCTTCACTGACTGCCTCACTCTCTCAGTGTCTCTGTCCCCCAGAGCAGCTCCCTCACGGGCCTGGCTACTGTCCAGCCCCCTGGACCAAACTGACACTGTTAAAGTTCACTGGTGAGCGGTGAGGGTCACTGGGTGAGGGGGAGAGTTCCATAATGGTGA
Organism: Argentina silus; assembly: GCF_951799395.1. NCBI lineage: Eukaryota > Metazoa > Chordata > Actinopteri > Argentiniformes > Argentinidae > Argentina > Argentina silus. The sequence goes on from NC_139662.1 coordinate 20,572,367, forward strand.
CATCCATAAGTACAGGAAGAGTCACAGCCGATAAGGTCCTGGAGTAATGCCTGTTATCAAGGCCATTAGTGGGGGATGCCAGAATCACTTGGAGAGGAAAGGAGAAAGCATGCGCTACAAAAACACAGCCATTTTTCACTGCACATACAGCAAATGGAACGAGTTTTCTGCCCAAGATAAATGGTTTCTTTTCTTTTTTCCTCCTTAGACGATAACTCCCTCTATCTACCCCCTCCCTCTATCAGACTGTTAGCTGGGTTTTAAGGCCTTCCAAGGCTGTCCTGGAGCTGGTATAGGATTTCTTGGGGGTTGTAGCTGAAAACAGCATAATACCCATGTGATGAATGAGACCACTGTTGTGACCTGATTGCCAGACACTACACTCAGCTCCCTGGCGAGCTGGTGTGATTACTCCTCTCCCGGGAGGCAGTGGGCCCGGTAATTACTTGGAGCTGAGGTATACCTCCACACTCACCCGTTCATCAAGGAACCACTCTGCCTACTCAAACAAGCTGGATTTTGAGAAAAACATGTAAGACATGATACACAGAAGTTGAAGCAGACCAGTGGAGGCTGGTGGAGGAAGAAATCGGAGGATGTGGAATGGTATCAAACACATACGTAACTCTCTATCGTCCACCAGGTCAGCTTGGCCACTTCTTAGATGAGATGGATGTCCTTCTCAGCTTCTTCCCTGAGGACAGCACATCGCTCACACTACTGGATGACTTCAACATCCAGTCAGAGAAGCTTCACTCATCTGGAGTACATGACCTTCTCTCCTCCTTCGGCCTTACCCAGTCACACTCTCCTCAGACTCATAAGGCGGGCAATTAGCTCGACCTTGTCTTCACCAGATCCTCCCATACCTCCAACCTTACTGTTACCCCTCTTCCAGTTTCTGATCATCATTTTGTATCCTTCTCCCTTCCCCTCAAATCCACCTCTGCCCAGTCAGTCTCTACTCACACTGTATCCTCTCGTCGTAACCTGCGTACCCTCTCCCTCACCGCTCTCTCTTCCTCTATCTTATCCTCCCTACCCTCTATTGAATCCTTCTCCCTTCTATCCACTGATGCAGCCTCCTCCACCCTCCTGTCCACTTTTTACTCATCCTTCAACTCTCTCTGTCCACTGACCTCAAAGCCAGCACGATCTTCTCCACATGCTCCTTGGCTGTCTGAAACCCTGCAAGCTTGTAGAATAGGGCTCTGGGCAGCTGAGAGGAAAACCAGCCTCCCTGATGACATAAAACCTTATCTCTCTCTCCTCCTCAACTACACCTCATCTGCATCAGCTGCTAAAGCTCCTCTGCCTCTGACCCAAGGAAACTGTTCTCCACATTTTCCTCACTCCTCAACCCACCTCCTCCCCCTCCTCCCTCCTCCCTGTCTGCGGATGACTTTGTCACCTACTTTGAAAAGAAGGTTGATGACATTAGCAGCTCTTTCTCTCTACCTCTCTCCAACACTGCTACCTCGTCTCCCAAACCCACTGCGCTACACTTGGTCTTTGATTTATCAGCTCTTTCGCCCCTCTCCCCTGATGATATTCTAAAACTGGTCATATCCAAGCGGGCAACCACCTGCCCCCTCGATCCTATCCCCTCCCCCTTTCTCCAATCCATCTCCAAAGACCTCCTTCTGTTCCTTACCACCTTAATCAATTCCTCTCTATCCACAGGATCTGTCCCAGCTGCCTTTAAGACAGCCAGAGTCAAGCCTCTTCTCAAGAAACCAACTCTTGACCCATCTGTGGTCCATAACTACAGACCGGTATCCCTTCTCTCCTTCTTATCTAAAACCCTTGAACATGCTGTCTCTAACCAACTGTCTCACTATCCTTCAGAACAACCTCCTTGACCCTCACCAATCCGGCTTTAAGGCTAGGCACTCTACTGAGACTGCTCTCCTTGCTGTCATGGAGGCCCTCCACTCTGCTCAAGCTTCCTCCCTCTCCTTTGTTCTCATTCTTCTGGACCTGTCTGCTGCATTCGACACAGTAAACCACCCGATCCTTCTCTCCACCCTCTCAAAACTGGGCATATCTGGCTCTGTACTCTCCTGGTTTGCATCCTACCTGGCCGATCGCTCTTTCCAGGTGACGTGGAGAGGATCGCTGTCTGTCTGGTATTCAATCACCCCAAATTCTCCCATGTTACCCCCCTCCTTCGCACCCTTCACTGGCTCCTGGTAGCAGCTCACGTCCGATTCAAGACCCTGATGCTCGCATACCGGGCAGGAAAGGGAAGAGCCCCTCCCTGCTTGCAAGCAATGGTCAGCTCCCAAACCCCTGCCGATCACTCTGCACTTCCACCTCAGCTGGCCGCCTGGCACCGCCGCCTCTACGTGGATGCAGCAGCCGCGCTACTCGATTACGGCTTTTCACTGTCCTGGCGCCCCGCTGGTGGGACGAGCTTCCCACTGCTGTCAGGACTGCAGAGTCACTACCTATCTTCTGCTGTTGATGAAGACCAATCTCTTCAGGCTACATCTTGACTGTCCCTCCTAAAGACCTCTTCATCCCCACTACCCCCCTGTACAGTTTCTCTACTGTAAATAAATTAATAAAAAATAAAAAATAATAATAATTCTTCCTTCTTCTAGCATTGTGACTGCCAATAACCCCTGGTCCTACCATAGATTACTATTTCTTATAATGACTGATGGATAGATGATTCACTTAGACAAATGTATTTGTTGTAAGTCGCTTTGGATAAAGGCGTCTGCTAAATGCCATAAATGTAATGTAAATGTACATAACTCATAAAAGTACATAAAGTGGTATCAAACACATCTCAAGTGTTTTGCCACTACTCTAGTTACTATCTGGCTTGTGTCAGAGGTACATTAGGAGTTAGGAGGTCTGTTAGGAGATGTTTTTTTTATTTTTTTTTATCACCCCCGCTGTCACAACTTGTAGCATATGGGAGTGGAGTTAGCAGATATATAATTTTCATGAGGATGAAAAGGGCAAATTCCAGACCTCGCCACATAAGGGCTCATGTCTACTAATCTGGATGAGTTTGGGGTTGGTTCATTCTGACCAATCTGGGGTGTTTTCCGGGTCATTACCAGGAATTCAGGCATATCTCATTATTGCAACATGCCCTTTCCTGAAGACCGGCAAACAGATCCACAAACCCACTCATGGTTACAAATATAAAACCAACAAGGCCATATGCTAAAAAACAAGTTGTAAAATAAAACATACAGTTATAAGTAGCAAGAGCATGGTGATAAATAACAGCAGAATGACATCCCTGCCTCTTCTATCCATCTGCACCACGGTCACTGAAATCATGGTTAAGCCAAATGACTCGTAGCTATTTCCAAACAAACCATAAGTGTGTTCCCTTTGGCTAAAGATTAGATGTTATGCTCAATTACCCTTCAGTGGTGTGTCATGATCTGGCACTTACACATTAGTAATGGGCTAGAAACCGCTTAACTCCATTACTACGCAATTATGAAGTAATTACTAGTGTTCTACTGTATATAACAGCTTGTTAATACAGTGTTGTTACTGAAGTAATTACTGGAATTACTACACAGGTATTTGGGCAACCTGTTGTGATTAGATCAGATTAGAATGTTTCACCTGTGGAACTGCTAATGAACAATTTCCTGTAACCTGAAGTAGTTTGCGATAAACCAACAGGAAATGGGTCCTCACTTTGGAGTTAATTAGAGAGCTGTTCAGGGTGTGTTTCACATTTTACCAATTGACCCAACATGTATGGAAAATGTCCAAAGGGGATCTACTCTTGAAATACAGATTTGCATTTAGAAACTATTTAAAATTGACTAAATCAATGAGTCTATTGAGTAATACTAACAAAAAATTAAATAAACAAACCCTGGGGCTACAATGGGAGGAAGATGTTTACCTTCAGACGATCAGACCCTGTGAATCGTACCCTGAAGGAAAGAATGCCAGATCACCAGAGCCAATCAGTAACTGCAGAACACCATATAGGCGGGAGGAAGGGGCACGCTCCAGTGTGTGTTTGTGCTTCATGCTGGTCGTCCAGCCACAGGGAAATCTAACGGGATTGGAGGTTAGGTTACTGAGTTCACTGAGACGGATCACACGTGTCCCTCAGCTTCAGCTTTGTGTCAAGGAGATTAGAATAATGGCGGTCAATACACTGCCTTACCCTAACGTAACCTGAATCCCTAAATGTGATTCAGCTGGGATGGGAGTGAAGTCATAGAGATAGGGTCCTCCCTGTTAGGTCATGGCCAGCTGTTGTTGAACAGTTCAAGCATGGCATCCAGGACACGTCGTGATGGTGTTATTTTCAACTAGACAGGACGATCTCTACAGATATGATGGCAGAGGTCAAAGGTGTAAACACGATGATTCTGTGTGTAGGTACAGTCGGAGAGAGCTCATCCGTCACCTCAGGAGCGTGTGTTTTAGCTTAGCGGGCTGAGAAAATGCATTCATGTTTCCCAACTCTTTGAGGGAGTCCATTCATTTCATTTGTGTGGATGGAAACTCCACCTGTACTGTAAATCAATTGCACGTCCGTAAAGGGGATGATACATTAGTTTTCATTAGTCTGAAGGTGAAACATGCAACAGCGGTGCCGATTTATGTTCGTTCAGGACGTGTCAGAAGCTGTTCTACTCTTGTTGTTGTCCCAGACTCACATTACAGAGGAGGGAGATGTGACTCCCGTCTGACTGACAAGTGTAATGACAGGCCAAGTGAAGAGAGATGTACCTCGAAGCAGACATCGAGCCCACCTCCACTACCCTCTTGCAAACATTATAAATCAGGCAGAGTGGGTTATTATTACACCCTGGAATTCATATTTGTTTTGCTCACCTAATTAAAAGGTCCGTCGAAGAGATGTGGATTGTTCAGAGACATGGTCCAGTTACCCCAGGTAATTGTTTCAAGGCCATCACTGTACGGTCGCTATTTAAGAGAAAATAAATGGCCTTCCAAAGTGGAACTGTTTGTCCTGTAGTTTATCCACTGGCTCACTTGTAAGAGCCGTCCGACGGTACAGAAACACAACGAACATATGGGGGGCCGTTCTGTACAATGATGAGAGAACTCATTCCACCAGGAGAAAATTAATACTGTAGGATGCCAATGATGAAGGATGATGTTCTGTCTTGAACTAACAACCAAATACAAGCAGGTTCAAAGAAGCTCGTCAGACTGCAAGACTGGGACAGATACAGTAGGTACACATCAAAGACTCGTTGCCTCTTCTAAGGTTTTAAATCTTCTCAACCTATAAATTATGCAGCAGTGCAGCCGTTTCAATGCTCACAACCACCGGCTTGGTGTTCGTATGAACAGATATGTCAAAGAGAGGGGGCCACTTTTTTTTTTTTTGTGAAAACTAAATAAAGTTAATCACAAAGGGAGTAAAGTTCAAGTGTGATAATGACATGATAGAGTACGAACCTCTTCTGTTGCTCGGATATTCATTTTTCTCAGAATCATGTTTGATTATTTTTCTGTGATACTACACAAACTTTTTTCTGTTCTCATTTGATCTGTTTTATGGCTGGTTCTTGCTTTGGCCTCATGCAAGGATTCATTTTGCTGTGAGTGGAGCTTAATTATCTGGAATTGGATAAAGATTTCCACTTGGCACTTCTTTCTCCACCACCTCCAGCTGCTCATGTTGTTAAATCAAGTGCTAAATTCTAATCAGGCAACTTATAAGAGGCAAATTAAAGTTTAAAAGGTTTCTACAAATTGTGCGTCAAGTCAGTTTAGAGCTGCCTTGGCAGTGTAAAGGACCACAGACATGAACATCTTTGGAACTTTATTCAACTCTGGAACTCTATAACACTGTTTTGGTGTTCAACACGCATGAAACACTCCACGCCTGCTGCCTGCAAATATACTGTGACAACGAAATCTCTCCATAGCATGACTACTCATCATCTGACGTGTTACAGGTCCCGTCCATTTCATATGCAAATGTACGCCCACATTTATTGGTCTGGTTATTAGGTTTGAACACACACGGTAGTATATCTTCATCCCGGGGGCTCGTGTTCAGTACGGTACTGCAGTGCAAGAGGCACAAATCATAGTTGGAATGTGCTGACCTGAAGTCGTAGTCATGCAACGAACTGAGCAGCCTGAGAATAATTTGCCCTAAATCAGATGATCTGTTTTTTTCCTTCGGCCTGTTCCGTGTACCGCGAGGACGGAGTGATAATTTGTTGCTCCTTCCTCTGCTCCAACACTGATTAGCAAAAAAAAATAAAATTGGAGGCATATTCTGGAGGGTATTTTATAGTCTAAGGTTTCATCGTGGTCTCTGCCAGGGGAACAGAGAGAATGGTCGGGAGCTGGAAAGAATAACATAATTTGTTCCTGATGCTTTTGAACGTGTGTTCACCGAAAGCACATTTAGGGCTAAGCTAAAGGTCCAGTATGTAACATTCAAGCTTTCTGGACGCTTCCTAATGGGTGTAATGACTATGTATAATCGCTAGCGATCAGGGAATGAGATCCTTTTAAAGAAATACTTCATTTACGAATGTTGTTTTGCTGTGTCCTACCTGACACTTGGTTTGTATCCAAACATGTTGTTACTGGCCAGGGGTGTTTTAGGGGAGTGGACTCTTCTGTCTCTGGTGACTGCCTCTTCGAATCATGCGCATGCAGGAACACAACACCTAATACCCAAAACTAAAAGTAAATTTCAGGGGATTATTTTATTATTAGGGAAGATGGTGTTGTTTGGAACTTCAAACTGAATTTCGGGCAGTGGTCACAGGTTGCCAACAGACTTACACCCTGCTCCTTTAATGTATCTAATGCAGTTGGCAAGCTGACATGCAGATTCACTTTCCATAAACATCTCCCTCTCTTTCTTGCATTTTCTTTTTTGAATCTTAGACCTGTTAGACCTTGCTTGTCACATATTATTCTCATTTCATGTCTCCTCACATTTAATTCTCATCTGCGTGTGTGTGTGTGTGTGTGTGTGTGTGTGTGTGTGTGTGTGTGTGTGTGTGTGTGTGTGTGTGTGTGTGTCATCGTGTAGTGTCTGCCAAGGAGCTGGTGGAGGTCTGCTGTGGGACAGGGGAGAAGTGGGCCTCAGCCAATGGGCACTGCAACAACATGGAGCTTCCCAGAGAAGACAGAGACTCCATCTGTCGGTACGACCATGGAGGGAGGCTGTAGAGCTCTGCAGACGCCCGTTGACTTTATTCTGTATTAGTACAGCTTAAGTGGCTGTCTATGTTTGTTTTAGGGTTAGCCAACTTGTCATTGTAGCTGTAGGGAGTATTGACGGTTTTACTGTTGAAACATTTAAGTTTCATTTGTGTAATTGTCAGCTTTACTGGTGTTACTTTACGAGTCTATGTCCTTGTTATTGTGAATCATGAGTCATTTCAATGAAACGTTTGTGGTTTTGAATGTAAAATTCAATCAGCGATTTTTGTTTAACCGCTCCAGTATTAATACCATTTGTTTTCTGAGAATAACATTACACTGTACACGTTTTAATGTTTTCCTTTCTGACAGTGGAATTTTAGTTCGGCTCCTAACAATCCTTGACAATGCTGGCTTCTCTGTCTAACCCTAATTCATTTTCAAAGAAGAGGTTTTGAAACATTTGAGACAGTTATGTAGTAGAACCGGTGGGAGGAATAGCTGGCTGTGCCAGTGTTGTTGTAAGAGTACAGTTACAGTAAAAACACTGCTGCAGACTGTGTATCTATCTCTTCTTTCCAGGACTGCCCAGAGACAATGCTGTTTGGGCTCCGTGAAAGAGAGCAAGTGTTTCTCTGGAATATACGCAGCTAAACAAGGAGCAGCCTGCGATGGAGGCACCAGCGACCAATGTGGAGATGACTCCTTCAAGGTCAGTAACCGCGACCCAGATCCCTGAGTGGGCCGTTGCCGGGACCAGACGGAGTACAGCCCACTCGAATGATTTGAAGTCACCTGTGGAACAAATTAACGCTGCTCTAAAACATGAATATTGCAGTAGCAATTTTCTGGATAGGATTCACAGAACACACACGGTGAGCTATAACAAACCCCTCCCCAGATTCAGACTGTCCTAGGCATTAGCAGATGAAGACCACATCAATAAAGGAAAACCGAATCCCCTCGTGATTCAATTACTGTTATTCAATTTAGATCATGTTTCAGGTCCAGGGAAGACCAAAGGTTCCCACAGCGTTATGGCTCATGAAAAGAGACCACAGCACTTGGAGATGTCTCGAGCTGTATTTACCAGGCTCGCTACATCAATAGCTTGGACTCTCTAGTATTTTGGAAACATTTGAATGCTATTTGATATGACCGAAAATAGAGCCATACACTGTAGCTCGTGATCTGTTACGGTTGTCAGTGAGAGTCAAATCATCGTGACGTAGTGTGGAATTAACCCCGTATTAACCCCGAGTTTCAGAGTTTCGTTCACCGCCATCTGACCTCTGTTACAGGAAGTACCCTGAACCCTCAGAGCAGCATGGGGCCATTGTAGACTTAAAGCTCTACTTTTCAGACGTTAAATACAGGCTTTCACCACCCTACTATGGGCTGCACATAACTCAGGCTATATAATACCGCTGCACAGTCAGCCACACTATATCACAATGGCAACTATTTCAGTTTTTATGGTTTGCTGTACCCCCATGGAGTCTTAACAATCTCCTGCAGAGAGCTGGACAGAGAGAGAGAGAGAGAGAGAGAGAGAGAGAGAGAGAGAGAGAGAGAGAGAGAGAGGACGGGGGTAATAAAGGAGGAGTTTTGAGTTGTAACTTCTACCTTCTTTAAGGTTTAAAGATACTCCCAAATGTTACATGAATGAAATGAACAGTGTTTTAACCCTATGTCGTCTTCGGGGTTTGTCACATTTTCAGGGATTTACAAACAGTGAACGTACAAATGGTTTCGCCTGGACGGTTGCCCCATTGCAGCTTTACCCCCCTCCCTGGTTCCATATGATCCTGTGTTTCCTCTGACCGCTGGCCTGGAGGATATTGAAGTAATTCGGCCTGTTGATGTTAATCTATCCACCCTACAGGAGTGCTGTAGCTGCTGCTCTCTGGGGCTGCACTTCCGCAGAGAGGGCCACCCCTGCGAAGCCCACAAGTACCTGGGCAAACCCTGCAGCCAGGTCTTCCTCACCTGCTGCGAAGGGGAGGAGGGGAAGCAGGGGGAGCAGGGGGAGCAGAGGGAGCAGGGGGAGCAGGGGGAGCAGGGGGAGCAGGGGGAGGGAGATGCCTGGTACACCCTCAGAGAGAGGCCCACGCTGGACCCCGCTGCCCTGCCAACGAGAGGTAGAGTAACACACACCACACACACACCGTTGCGCACTCCACTGCCAACACACTACACACACCACACACACACCCACGCCTACTGCACTGCCAACATTCTACACACACCACACACACACCCACGCCCACTGCACTGCCAACATTCTACACACACCACACACACACCCTTGCCCACTCCACTGCCAACACACTACACACACCACACACACACCCACGCCCACTGCACTGCCAACATTCTACACACACCACACACACACCCACGCCCACTGCACTGCCAACACACTACACACACACATCACCACATTTCCAAAAAGAGGTAATGTAATACACACCACCGTACTGCCAAACAAAGGCACTGACTTACACAAAATACAGCCTCTGCCCCTTCCTGATAAAGAGAGGTTTTGTAGTGAAGTGTTCCTGTTTGAGCTGCTTCCTACTGGCCTGCCTGAGTACAGTTTGGTACTACTGTAAACCCTCTAGAGAACCCTTTTGGGTTCCATGTAGAACATTTTGGGTTCCATTAGGAACCCTTTCTACAGAGGTGGTTCTACATGGAACCCAAAATGATTCTACATGGAACCCAAAAGGGTTCTCCAAAGGGTTCTTGCACAGGGACAGCTGAAAAAGCCTGTTCTCTTTAGTATCCCAGTGCCTTGCTTAACTACTACTTGACCCCGCAGTACTGGGATTACTGTTCCAACAGATTTTGGCAGTGATGCACTAGTAGCAAAGGTCATTGTGGTCTGGTGACATGGGAATAGTCATATATTGTATTCATTGAATTGTGCATGTGTATAAATGAATCATAACAACCTTGGTTGTTGAATATTTGGGGTTTGGTCGGAATAGTTTCAAACAATAACACAACATCCGACGTTGTGTTGAATTCTGCCTGGCGGGTGACAGCCTTCTCTCTCTCTCCCTCCCCCCCCCCCCCCCCCCCCCCCCCCCCTCGTAGTATCAGACAGCCCCTTCCCAAAAGAGGCCTTCTCCATCGGGGATGAGCAGGACTCGGAGAACACGGTGGAGGGTCCTCCAGAGGTGGAGGATGTGGATGAGTGCCAGGTGTACCAGGGCACCCTCTGCCACCACAGGTGTATCAACACCCCGGGCTCCTTCAGGTGCGCCTGCTTCCCTGGCTATGTGCTGCAGCAGGACGCCAGCAGCTGTACACCAGGTAATGTCTACATCAAATGTATCGATTCACAGATACTATGAAATACTGTCCATGTGTATGAACACATGTGTATGTGTGTTTACCTCTGAGCCAGGTAAAAGTGTCTCTCACCGCCATTCACACAGTAGTATTAACCACATGACAAATAACATCCCGGTGTTCTCGATGTCCTGCCAGGTCCGATTTGTCTAAATTTGTCCACACATTTCTATCCTGTTCTGGTTCGACAGTTCCTTCCTTCCTTCCTTCCTTCCTGTTCTCTCTGATTCAGACTGGTAATTGTTATCCAGATAGCAGACTGGGATGAACTGATTCAGACTGGTAATTGTTATCCAGATAGCAGACTGGGATGAACTCATTCAGACTGGTAATTGTTATCCAGATAGCAGACTGGGATTAACTCATTCAGACTGGTAATTGTTATCCAGATAGCAGACTGGGATGAACTCATTCAGACTGGTAATTGTTATCCAGATATCAGACTGGGATGAACTGATTCAGACTGGTAATTGTTATCCAGATATCAGACTGGGATGAACTGATTCAGACTGGTAATTGTTATCCAGATAGCAGACTGGGATGAACTGATTCAGACTGGTAATTGTTATCCAGACTGGGATGAACTGATTCAGACTGGTAATTGTTATCCAGATATCAGACTGGGATGAACTGATTCAGACTGGTAATTGTTATCCAGATATCAGACTGGGATGAACTGATTCAGACTGGTAATTGTTATCCAGATAGCAGACTGGGATGAACTCATTCAGACTGGTAATTGTTATCCAGATATCAGACTGGGATGAACTGATTCAGACTGGTAATTGTTATCCAGATAGCAGACTGGGATGAACTCATTCAGACTGGTAATTGTTATCCAGATATCAGACTGGGATGAACTCATTCAGACTGGTAATTGTTATCCAGATATCAGACTGGGATGAACTGATTCAGACTGGTAATTGTTATCCAGATATCAGACTGGGATGAACTCATTCAGACTGGTAATTGTTATCCAGATATCAGACTGGGATGAACTCCCTCCCTTCACCTCATTATTCCATTGTTGACAAAGCTTGCCAGTTACGTTTTTTTTGGAATGAAAGAGACGAATAGTTGATAGTCTCATATTTTTGATATATGGCCACTCTTTATAGACCTCATAAACGTTATCTTCAGGTCTTATAAACATACTGTAAGCTTGGCTCCTTTGCAGAATACCAGACCCTTATCAAAAGTGGCTTTCACCCATACAAGCTTGTTTCAACAGGCATCTAACGTGAGGCCTATTTTCAGTAAATTATAGTGAAGGCTGAGTCTCACTAATAAAAAAATGTGTTTGTCTGCAGGCAATGTCTTTTCCTGCTGCACCTCAATCTCTACCAGGGAACTTTCATCTGTCGTGTCCTAGCCTCATATTTGTGGATGAATGAAGGCATTCACAAGTTTCTCCAAAACAGCTAAGATTGGAGGAGATGACTTGATGAGGAGTTTAAAGGGGTTGTTAGGTACTATGTAATTAGTATTTTCTGTGATGAGTTGATCCCCGTGTTTTGACAGAGACGATGGATGAGGAAAACCGACTGAGAGAGGATGACAGGCCAGCGGTTGAGTCTACCTCCACATCACCTCCCACCACTCAGCCCCCCACCACTCAGCCCCCTGTCCAACACAACCCTTGTGAAGGTGAGGAAAACCTGACTCGAGGGTTGGGGGGGGGGGGGGGCGGGGGGGGGCGGCGGGCAACTCTAGACCTGGCAAGCCAAGACGTCTGCTGTTTTTTCATCCTTACCTTTTAATCAGTGACTGGAATCACTGTCAGGAAGTGGCCAATTAAGACCAGCAGAGAAACACCAAACAGGAGACAGCGCGGCCATGGATTGGCTTGTCATCTTATATACATGTCATCATACATCTGCTTCATTGTCCGTGTCCATACTGTGTGTGAATTGTGTTGTTAATGTCACGTACGTAAGTATCCAGATCGTATCAAAGGTCATGAAGCTGCTTTGTGTGTTCAGAAGTAGCCAGGCATCCCCATTATTTCCGTTACACAGTCAGAATTATTATATTTAGTTGGGGTGTACTTGTTTGGCTGTAATTCCAGGGTGGGGTCCCATCTCAGGGGGCCAGAAGGAGGAAATACAATACCACCAGGTCAAGGGTCAAAGTAGAAACAGGAAATGAGCAGGGATACAGTGAATCAGTCAGTGTTCATCACTCATGTGCAGAGCCAGAGACCTTGCCCCTGTGACATGTGTCATCCTGACTGTTGTTGTGTTGTGGTATGGTGTGGTGTGGCGTTGTGTTGTGTTGTGTTGTGTTGTGTTGTGTTGTGTTGTGTTGTGTTGTGTTGTGTTGTCATGTATTTGGTTGCTTTCCCTCTCCCTCTCCATACAGGAAATGGCCCCTGTATGCAACAGTGCACCCCAGTGGCCGGAAGGCCTCAATGCTCCTGTTTCACAGGCTTCTCTCTGATGTCTGATGGCCAGTCCTGTGAGGGTAAGGAAAAACAGAAGTCATAATGATGTTCAGTTGGGATTGACCAAAAGAGATCTGCCTTGAGGTTCCCTCAAATGTAGTTATCACAAACCACAAAATAATCCCAGTAGGGCTTGCACCAACCCTCACACCACCTCCGGCACACACAAACTCATTCCTCATTTCCCCTGTTCTGAGAGCCCAGAGAAGCCTGGTTCCAGTCTGGCAGACACTCTGAATGTCTGCCAGCCTCCCCTGCCAGTCTGCCCATCAGCCTCCCTCTGTCTCCCTCCAGTCTCCCCCAAGTCTCTCCCTCTGTCTCCCTCCAGCCTCCCCCCTCTTGTCTCCCCCCTTACCCCCACCCCAGTCTCCCCCTCTGTCTCCCTCCAGCCTCCCCCCTCTTGTCTCCCCCCTTACCCCCCCCAGTCTCCCCCTCTGTCTCCCTCCAGCCTCCCTTCTGTCTCCCTCTGTCTCCCTCCAGTCTCCCCTCTGTCTCCCCCCTTACCCCCCTCAGTCTCCTTCCCTGTCTCCCCCCTTACCCCCGCCCCAGTCTCCCTCGAGTCTCTCCCCAGCCCCCCCCTGTCTCCCCCCTTAGCCCCCCCCCCCCAGTCTCCCTCCAGTCTCTCCTCAGCCCCCCCCCCCCGTCTCCCCCCCTAGCCCCCCCCCCCCCGTCTCCCTCCAGTGCCTCCAGAGCTGTTGTGTACCAGAGCTCTAATCCCCTTTCCTCATATTAACACAGAGGAGGAGACGGACGGTTGGCGACAAACAAGAGGTCTACTCAGAAAGGGAGCCTCCACTATCGGATTATGTGTGTGTTTATCTATGGGATCATCTCGCACTGTACCTACCACAGGTCATCCATTACACTGGTTAAGATTTCCACCATCTCATACAAAAATGGGATTGTGTGTTTCTTATCATAAAGCTGTAGCTGAAAGCTGAGCTACAGTGTACGTGTGAATCATCTCATTGAAAGCGTAGCTTCACATGCTGTACTGTACTTCATACACTGAGATTGCTCTGATTTCACATTCAAAGGCTTAGCTTGTGTAGCTCCTGCCTGCCTGGTGGTAGTGTTCTGTGGTGACAGATCTCTCTTTGTGTGGGACTTATACCCAGTGGCTGTGCCCCCAATTTTCTCTCCCTGTAGAGGGCAAGGCCAGCCTGTTTAATCTGGCTGGGACTGTCACTGAGAATTACACTGAGAATTACCTTCTCCCTCTCTCCCTCTTTCTTTGTTTTACACTTTCACACACTCTGCTTCCCTTCTCTCTCTCTCTCCCCATGTCGCTCCCTTGCTTTGTCTTTCTTGCTCGCTCTTGTCGTTTTACTTTCTTTCATACACCCTTGTTTTCTTTTACTCTCCCCCCTGTGTTTTCTCTCTACCAACCATCCCTCTTCCATCCTCTTTCTTTCTCTCTCTCTCTCTTTCTTTCTTTCTCTCTCTCTCTCTCTCTCTCTCTCTCTCTCTCTCTCTCTCTCTCATGCTTCTCCCTCTCTTTCCTCACAGACGTTAACGAGTGTGTGATGTCCGCCCGCGTCTGTCAGCCAAACGAGAACTGTGTGAACACCGCTGGGAGCTTTGTGTGTCAGAGGCCGATCACCTGTCCTCTGGGTTACCAGGCCAACAACGACATCTGCGAAGGTACGACACACAATCATTCACACTCTGCAGCACACCACCAAAAGAACTCGCACTAGTCACCTATTCAGTGGCTGCGACTCTTAGCAACACAACAACAACTCTTGTTTTGTTGAACATTCACAATCTGAGGAAAGCAGCACATTGTTCAGACTTACAATCACAGTTGCCACCCCGGGGAGTCGGGGCTGCCAGTGGGTCTTGATACTATACCTCACAGAGGCCAAGAGTCAAGGAATCATTTCACCACGGAGCACACAAACAAGAGTGTATGTGATCAAATTACAGAGCAGGGGAGTTGCACTAGGTCGTAGTGTTTCGTGTGTGTGCGTACTCTCACAAGGAAGAGCTGACTTGTGTTTATGTAGGTGGAGCACAGCTCAGAAACCCAGAAGAAAACCTCGCAGCGTTTCTCGTTATTTCCGTAGCCCGCACTCTGGCACAGTGCGCACTACGCAGGGCTCTCACACAAAGCCAGCGTGATGGGGGACCTCTGAGACAAGGCTGTTTACTGCAGCAGATAGATGGGTCTCCATGGGCCCAGACAGAGGGCATTTAGAGGCACTACAGCTGCTCCCGGCCTGGGCGTGAATGAAATCAAAAGAGCCTTTTAAAGACGAGACTCATAACAGCTGCCGCTTCAGACAGCGAGTTTAGGAGTGTGGACGCAGCGCCCCTCTAAGTTGTGTCAGCAATTCCCTGGCCGTTTCTAACACCGTCCCCTCACATCTCTCTCAGATGAAACGAGCTCCCTGCACAAGGGCTGAATTCCCCTCCCGCGTCTCACAAACAGAGCAACTGAATCTGAATTAGTGAATTCTCGGTCCCATTGCTTTACACTAGGAGGAGATCCCCTACCCAATTTCATAGAGGATAATTCAATCCCCTGCACAGGGAGACTGAACTCCCTGCCCTTTCCTGAACGTTGAGCCAGTTCCCTCCTTGATTTGCCACAAGCCAATTACCGTCCTATTGCTTTGACTGGGAGTGAAGTCGCTGCCAATCTCGCACACATTTATCCTGCTCCCTGGCTGCCTTCTCCGGCTCGGTCTCTGTCTCTGTACAGTGTGTCTCCGTCTGTCAGGGCTCAGTCAGCCCATGCCAGCTGTGCCAGACTTGTGTCAGGAACAGGATGTTTAATGAGTGTCTGCTAGTTAAAGCCCTGCTCTGCTCTGCCCTGCTCAGGGGCTGTGGCTCTCTGGAGGTGGAGGGTTTAGGACGCGGCAGATGAATTGAATTTCCCGACAGTGATGGTACAGCTACAGTATGTGTGTGTGTGTGTGTGTGTGTGTGTGTGTGTGTGTGTGTGTGTGTGTGTGTTTATAAACAAAATTCCAAAGGGCCTAAAAACCCCACATCAGATGGATGTCGCACCCCTGAATATACTGCCAGTGTTTATGGGGAAACACAGCTAAGAGTATAATTAGTACTTTAACTTGATGTCTGACTTATGCTGTGATATCAAAGAACATGGAGTTCTGGGTTGGTGAGACAGTGGTAAGGGGATAACAGTGTTCTCTGTAGTGGTGAGAACCTGACTGGCAAACACTGCAGGTGGTTTACCAAAAACTGGTACAAACACACACACACACACACACACACACACACACACACACACACACACACACACACCAACACACACACACACACACACACACACCAACACACACACACACACACACACACACACCAACACACCAACACACACACACCAACACACACACACACACACACAGGCGGCAGAGAGCAGAGGTTGGCTCTCTAAGCTGTGTTTATGACCGATATGATTTCCCTGCAGCGATGAGGCTTCACACACCAGCAGATGTGTCAGGATGATGGGCAGGCGGGTATTCCCCAGGAGACAGGTGGAGGTGTGCTCTGGAGGGGGACTCAGTGCACCGAACACAACTGTCAGAAACACATAAACAGATCAGGGAAACTAATGCATATCAGTGTCTTCTGACTCACTGGAGGTATTCATCATGTAGAAATAATACGCTGTAGGCCTATCTGTTGTAATGCTACACTGTAATGATGAAGATGATTGGTAGTGGAAAATTCCTAAGATGTTCTCAGAAGCTGGTGTGCAAGTGTTTTACTACTGATTGTTTTCTTAGAGGGGAGGGAGAGTGTTGACGTACGACAGATGTAAAATGATTTATCTGGTTGGTCAGATGAGCCGTAGCCATCAACCCTGTCCTTAAGCCACAGTGCCACCCAGTGGTGATAGCAGGTATTACCCTCCAAAAAGGCTTACAAGCTGTGACACGGTTTCCATTCCAAGCAACCCATCTGGGACAATAGATATCAAACAGATGTATTCATATCTCATATCACAAGTTGTCACAATTGAGGTTTTGCTTCCAACCTGCTCACTCATGTGTCTCTCTCTGTCCACAGACATTGATGAGTGTGCCCAAAGGACTGATAACTGTGGCCTCGGCTTTGACTGCGTGAACACAGAGGGCTCGTTCAGGTGTGACACCAAACCCCGCTGCTCCACGGGCTTCATCCAGGACGGCCACGGGAACTGCATTGGTAAGAGTTGGAGGACTGTTTGGACATAAAAGCATAAAAGAGACTAAACCAATCGCACCACAGCGACCCTTACAACTAGAACAGACACCTCCATTAAACCAGCAAACCATTCAATCCCTCCCAGAGAAATAGGCAACAGAATCCCACACGGTTGCGTCGACACTCAGTGCCAGTGACGCAAAGGTTAAATGCCACACGTGTGGGTTGGGACGAAGCTCAGGGAAGGGTACAGAGGAGGTAAATGCCACACAGACGGGGGATCAAAAGGGGATGCAGCGTGGAGCGTAGCGGGCTGCAGTGGGGCGGATGAAAGCCAACCCCCCTGTCCTCCTACAGTACATACTGATGCTGTGGAATTAGCCCCCAGGGACGGGAACTGAGGCATGTCGAGGCACCTCTCTGCCCACTGTTAAAAAAAGGTGTAAAAGGCATGGTTTTGAAAATGAGAAAATAGAGGAAAAACACACACACACACACACACACACACACACACACACACTCACACACTCACACATCAGACAACAAAATGACCAAGAGGAATGCGAGTGTGTGATGTCTACGTTCCTTTGAATTAACAGTGTGACTAAAGGCTATCTCTCTCTCTCTCTCTCTCTCTCTCTCTCTCTCTCTCTCTGTCTCTCTCTATTCCTTTTCTTGCCTTGTCTTTCTGTAATCCTTTATTTTGCTCTCTGTCCCTCCATCCCCCTCTCTCTCTCTCTCTCTCTCTCTCTCTCTGTGTCACTCCGTCCCTTTCTCTCTCTCTCTACATCCCGCTGTGTCTCTCCCTCGCTCCCTCCCTCCCTCCGGCCCTCCCTCCTTCTCCCCTCCCTCTGTGTTAAGACATTGATGAGTGTGCCAGTGGGGGCCAGACCTGCAGTTCTGGCTTCAACTGTGTCAACACCGTGGGATCCTACAGCTGCCAGCGCAAGATCATCATCTGCACCCGCGGCTACCACGCCAGCCCTGACGGAACCAGGTGTATAGGTAAGAGCCCGCTGCGGAGGGAGGACACAGGTGGAACAGGTACCGCCGCAAGGACCGTTCTAGTTAACTTCTGTGTGTGTGTCTCTCTCTCTCTGTCTCTCTGTCTTGTCTCTCCTGTGTCCAGATGTGGATGAGTGCCAGACGGCACTGCATCGCTGTGGCGAGGGACAGATCTGCCACAACCTGCCCGGGTCATACCGCTGTGACTGCCAGACAGGCTACCAGTATGACATGTTCAGGAAGACGTGTGTGGGTATGTACTGGACACGGGCCCAAAAGAGGAAGTTCATGCATTGCTTACTGCTTGTTGTAAACTCTCTTGTTCTCTCTCTCTCTCTGTCTCTCTGTCTCGCTCGCTCTCTCTCTCCCTTACTCTCTCTCTCTCTCTCCCCCTCCCCCTCTCCCTCTCTCCCTCCCCCTCCCCCTCTCTCTCCCCCTCTCCCCCCCCTCTCTCTCTCCCATCCCTCTCTCCCTCCCTCCCCCTCTCCCTCCCTCCCTCCCCCCTCTCTCTCTCCCTCCCTCTCTCCCTCCCTCTCCCTCCCTCCCCCTCTCTCTCCCTCTCTCCCTCCCTCTCATGCTCAGTGGGTTAGTATTCTATAGTAGTGTAGAGCTGCTGCAGCGTCCCAGGTCCTCGTGCAGCAGCCTTATCTCCTGCTGTTCCACGGGGCTGCAGATACTGCAGATGAGGACAGTGAGCTGATACACTCTGTTGTGACTCTAATAATAATGGACTCCAGTGGAGTGTTTAGACTATCAGCAGGCAGCTGGTCCTCCCACTTCACACCCCTATTCACACACTGACATGCACACACACACGCACGCATACACACACACACACACACACAGTCAGACACACACACACACACACACACACATAGACAGACAGACAGACACACACACACACTCACACAGACAGAGAGACACACACACACCCCTCGCACACACACACACACACACACACACACACACACACACACACACACACGCACACGCACACACACGCATACCACAGGAGTAACACCTCTTCCTCCTCTCTCCTCAGATGTGAATGAGTGTTGGCGCTACCCGGGCCGCCTGTGTGCCCAGACCTGTGAGAACACCCCAGGCTCCTATCAGTGCTCCTGTACTGCTGGTTTCAGCTTATCCAGCGATGGCAGGAACTGTGAAGGTGTGTGTGTGTGTGTGTGTGTGTGTGTGTGTGTGTGTGTGTGTGTACTTGTGTGTGTGTGTGTACTTGTGTGTTTGTGCTTGTGTGTGTGTGTGTGTGTGTTTGCTTGTGTGTGTGTGCTTGTGTGTGTGTGTGTGTGTGTGTGCTTGTGCGTGCATGTGTGTGCGTGCGTGTGTGTGTTGTGTACTCTTAAGGTACAACAGTGTATTATACACCCCCAGCGGGACAGAAGAGGCTTTTGTTTCCACCATCACACCTCTGCCTCCTCTGGGTGGAGGACTCCCTGAGGTCTGGCTCATAGAACAGTCGGCCATGTTGGCGGAGAGAGAGAGGGTGACACACCGTATGCGTACCCGCTGGGTGACGCATTGTGTGACATCATAGAGGGGACAGCGTCGCCCTTTGACGTGCAGAGACGTTTTTTTTAAAGCCACCGCACAGAGTTTCCCCCATCGGAGGATCAGAGCGGAACCTACGCTGCGTTATGCGGCCAGGGCTCGTTGAAAACAGAGGGTGCAGGTAAAATCCCCTGAGCTGAATGTGACAGTAATGAGCTCTAATCTTTGATCTCCTGTAGATGTGAATGAGTGTTTAACCAACCCGTGCAGCCAGGAATGTGCCAACCTCTACGGCTCCTACCAGTGTTACTGCACACAGGGCTATTACCTCAGAGAGGACGGAATAACCTGTGACGGTAAAACACATTTTATATCACACACTGTCCTCTGCTTATTACACTGTTACACCATGTCTATTACATGTGTATTACCTGAGTGTCCAGTGTATATCAAATCAAACTGTATTCGTCACGTACATCGCATACAGCCGTAATTGACATCGTGAAATGCTTTGGGATCTTGCTCCTCGCTCAACAACAACAGTCAGTAACAATCAACAAGTCAACAATACAATATAATATATACAGTATATATAGTATACTGAATGTGTGCTCGTCCCACAGACATTGACGAGTGTTCCCAGAGCATTGGCCACCTGTGTTCCTTTAAGTGTGTGAACGTCCCTGGCAGCTACCAGTGTGCCTGTCCAGAGCACGGCTACTCCATGTCCCCCAATGGACGCTCCTGTCAAGGTGAGGACAGCGCACATACAGTACCAGTCACACACACACACACACACACACACACACACATACAGGACCAGTCAAAGGTTTGGACACACCTTGCCAAGAGTGTGCAAAGCTGTCATCAAAGCAAAAGGCGGCTACTTTGAAGAATCTAAAACATAAAACATATTCTGGTTTGTTTAACACTTTTTTGTTGACTACATAATTCCATATGTGTTCCTTCATTTTGATGTCTTCAATATTAATCTATAACGTAGAAAAGAATAAAAAATAAAGAAAAACCATTGAATGAGAAGGTGTGTCCAAACCTTTGACTGGTACTGTACGTTACGCTACGATGTACACAAGACGCCCACACACTGATTCAAGCTTCCTGCATGGGCTGTTTTATTACCCCACAACATTTTGACCTTCATCTGGTCTTTACCCGGCAAATTTATTCTGCCCTCATCCCGCTCCACTAATTGTAGATTAGTGTGTCTCCCAGGGCTTTTAAAGTGCCACACTCTATTATGTATGTATATTTGTAACTGTCGTTACATTGAGCCAGAGTCTATTCCACAGCAGGACCGGTGTTACTTGTATTTGACCCAGTGTGGAATGCGGCCCAAACGGGCTCTTCTTCTCGGTCTAAAATTTACAAGCCAATCCACTTGGGTTTAATTCCACCGTTAGACTGTGTTACGCTGCTGTCGTGTGTGTGAGCTGACTCTGGTTTGGGTCACAGATATAGACGAGTGTTCCATCGGGGCCCATAACTGTTCGTTGGCGGAGACGTGCTACAACATCCAGGGAGACTACCGCTGTCTGTCCTTCAGCTGTCCACAGAACTACCGCAAAGTGTCCGACACGTGAGTTATTTCAACCAGTCACCTGTCTGCTCCACTAGGATACGCCAGCATTCAATTAAGCAGCATTCAGCGTTGAATTAGGTTTTTAAATTAACGTGGCGAGAAAGAGTTGTTTAACTGAAGTAGTTGTAAACAAATGAGAAAACCTCTTTTGACACTTGCATATGGCTGCCCTGTTTTTCTTTTTGAGAAGTTGTTCCAAAAGCCGTAAGAACAGTAGCATAGACATTTACACTAGCAGTTTCATGTTGCCCTTTGGGACGAGCCAACAGTGTTTTCTTGATTCTCTGAAAGTTCAAAGTTCTTTTGAGGTTCTGCTCATATCCAGCGGAGCAGAAGGCATAAGGAACAATGTTTCCCTTGAGGGAGATGTGTCAGGCGCTGTAATTTGATCAAAGCCCTCAAACAAAAAGGCCACAGTGAACACAGGCCAGAATCATAACATATGATATGAGTCATGGAAACTGCCAGGAAAATGATCATTTTTATGGTTATTTTACCTCTTTTTCTAATATGTCCTATCTATAAAATTACCCTTTTATTTCACATGTATTGCTCTAGTAATTCTCAGATTATCTGGCTGAACTGTAAGAGACTAAACTTAGATGAATTATATGTTTTTGGTCTGTTGACTCCACATCCAATACTGTTCCTCCAGCCGCTGTGAGAGAATCAGCTGTCCCAACTTCATGGACTGTCAGAACTCTCCTTTGAGGATCACCTACTACCACCTGAGCTTCCAGACCAACATCATCCTCCCCGCCCAGATCTTCCGCATAGGCCCCTCCCCCGCATACTCGGGAGACAACGTCATCATCAGCATCACCCAGGGCAACAAGGAGAACTACTTTAGCACGCGGAAGCTGAACACCTACACAGGCGCGGTGTACCTGCACCGGCAGGTGCGCGAGCCCACGGACTTCCTGATCGATGTGGAGATGAAGCTGTGGAGACAGGGTACCTTCACCACCTTTCAGGCCAGGATCTACGTCTTCATCACCAGCAACTCACTGTAACAGACTGACCCCCCCCCCCCTCCCCCCCCAAAGGACAGTACGGTGACAGTTTAACTGAAGTGGTTTGATAAAATCACGATTTAGCCTAACACTGACATAAGAATGGCCGACATCTGTCATGACACTAATTTTCGGTCCACCATTTTGTTTACAGTTTGGTTTATCATAACAGACTGTTGTGATACTCTGTCGTGATGACACGTTTTGAGAGATGCCAGTTTTATGATGATGTTATAAACGTGTTATGTCAGGCCCCTTGAATTAAAGTGTTCCCATTTAAATCATCAGATCCATCTTACAGAACTGGTAACTGGAACAGTTAATAAACTATATTATGACAGGTGACGTCTGGTCTTCAACATACCCCTGTCGGTGTTACTGTACATACTGATATCCTTTCGGTCTAGCAGATGTTTGTTCAGCTTTATGCCACACTGATGATAGCGCTAGTGCTTGGAGTGTGATTTCCTCGCCACACAAAGACAGGATGTGTTGTCAGTAAAGGAGCAATAATATCAGTGCCACACTCCAAACATAATTTGATCTTTCTGTCTCCCCTGAGCTGCTGTTCCCTATTGTCTCTTGAATAATTGTATACCACTATGCTAATTTAATACTACAGTATATAATAACATGTATTTGTACCTCTTGTATTCAGACACATTATGAATGGATGTATCATATTTTTCTGTCGGTTTCATAAGCTGCAAATATTATTTTTAGTAAAAACTAAAACTGCACACAATGTGTCTGTGTCTCGATGGCCTGTAATATCTACTTTATCTGGTGAGCAGATCTGGGCTTCATGGCACGGTGGGAGGAGAATGAATGATGTGATGTATGTTGTAATAACCATTTATCAAGCCATCATGCAGGGTGATTATTAAAGGGATAGTTCTACAAAATCACATATTTGGTTCCTTACCCTGAAATTAATTTATGGACAAAGACAGGCTTCAATCAACACTTTGCCTCTGTTTATCTGGGCACTGTAACTAACAATTAATTGTTAGCATTTTTTATCAAAAGCCAAATATGTGATTTTGGAATTTGGGTGAACTATTCCATTAGGCGTTTATTGGGTGGCAATTACTACAAAACAAAAAAAAACATAAACCAAATGAATTCTGCTCTTACAAATGATTTTATTGTTGGAGCAATTGAGTCGTCATTTATTTTCTGTAACCAGTAAGTTAACTTGTTAGCTTGTTAACTTGTTAGCCCTCTGGGTGAAGTGGTTACAGTGTATGGAGCCTCCGTGTCAGAACATGTCATACAGCAAATATACATGCCTATTTACATACCTGTTCACACCACCTCACTAGTGAGATCACCACCAGAGAGGGGCCTTCATTTATTTACACCGACAATGAAAAACATGTGTTTTATGATACCTATTAAAAGCAATGATAATAACATGTTGTGAAATGGCTTCAGGCTTATAAAAACAGGAAATTATCCTATCATATAATAATTATTCATCACTTTAAGTAGCAGGTTACAGTAGATTTAATTGCTTTTTCCTCAACCTCAACTTTGATATTTTACCACTTTTTGAAGGAGTAACACCCCCATCTACAGGATATAATGCATTCTACGCCATTGACTCTTGACAGTTGAAACAATTCTCCAACTATTGTTCTATGAAACACAGCCGACTACACTCGTCTTTTTTCACCCCTATTATTCATAAGGTCAAAGTACAGAATTCCCATCAATTCTCTGGAAAGTAGGACGAATATGACTGGATTATAATGTTATAAAATGGAGACCGCAAAAGAAGATAGAAAGATAGCCCTCTTTTTTATTAGCTGTAGTCTGAGCTAAGGTCATCTCCTTCGTTAGCCCTGGGCTCTGGGGACCTCCCTCACCATTGTAAACATCGGAAAGGGTGTGAGTGGGTCCCTGACAACTGTATTGATGTCTCTTGCACATCCAAACAGTGCTCTGTGCCAACTATCTGTTCAGTAGAATGAGTTATATTGCCAAAGGTCATGACAAGAAAAGAATCAAAATGACATTTTGTTTTCCACTCTTGCTTGTCTAATTTTAGTCCAGAGTCCTTAGCTTGCCTCAGAGGGTAAATCGTGATAGCAAGTACAAATCCAGCTCAAAGCTAACCCTTGTCTTTCGTACCGTCGGGGGTCAAGCTGTAGAGCCTGAAACAGGTGAACAGAGTGCACTTGTGTGGCGCTGATCCCAGAAACAAAAGCTAGTGGTAAATATCAACATCCACTTAAATAACTATGCCCACATAATAACCCTAATTACATTATCTCTATTCTCTCTCTCTGTCTAAATTGAAACAAAAAGCGGTCTAAGGTTATAGCCTCAGACAAACCTTACAGTAGGCTACAGTATGGGTGCATTGGGCGGCTCTCCCCTCCACGCGCAGAGAGTCAGGCTCCAAACACATCCTGCCATTGAGGTGCCGTCCCATCATGTACGGTACGAGTCCTCTGGCCTTGATCCAGGTTCCTTTTCCCTCATTAGCTGTATCTGCTCCTCTAGATTGTGTTGTGTTGTGTTTCAGGGACTCAGTGAATCACACATCCCAGAGAAGGGGAAGATATGAGGTCTATTATGGTTTTAAAGGACACTCACAGGAAGTTATGAAACATCTCAGACAAAAGGGAAAGGGAAAATCTGAGATGTATAGGGCTGATGTTACTATTATTATTATGGTGTCGCTAAGCACTCTGAAGTGTCTTGTTTTGTCCTATGAATGTCTTGCTTACATGCTTACACACATAATCTATTGAAGAAATTGCATTTTACATGTATCTGTACCTGTGAGATGCTTGGAGAAAAAAAGCTTTCATAACCAAATCTGCATCTAATTCATAATGAGGCAGTCCGACATTCCAATGAAAATGCTGATCTCACCCTTACATAATGTAAGCACGTGTGCATTCCTTGCCCAATCACTGTCCCTGCCCTGACACGATGATGAGCACAGATCCTTGCTAATTAGCGTAGAGAAGTCTCTCTTAAAACTGAATAGATAGGCAGGAGGTAGATAGCGTATTATAGCCCTAACCCTAACCCTAACCCTAACTCTAACCCTAACCCTAACCCTAACCCTAACCCTAACTCTAACCCTAACCTTAACCCTAACTCTAACTCTAATCCTAACCCTAACCCTAACCCTAACCCTAACTCTAACCCTAACTCTAACCCTAACCCTAACTCTAACCCTAACCCTAACCCTAACCCTAACCCTAACCCTAACCTAGTATGCACGGACAGAAGTACTGTGTCACAGCTAACCTACAATAGTTTCTTAGGTCCAGGCCAGCAGCTAGATTGTACTATGAGCTCGTTCACCGGCACTGTATAACGTACAGTTGATCACTGTAACTATATGAAGTTTGTGAGGGGGTGGGATGGTCTGGAGAGGGGAGCAGGGGAATTGGGGGGTGATGTGATGGGGAGGTGGGGTGTTGCAGACACAGTTGTCTTTGATAGCTCAGGTGGTCATCACCTGAGGCGGAAAGAGAGTTAATGGGCATTCTCAGCTCCAGACAAGCACAGGCTAGTGCTCTCTCTTCCCTGCCTTTAGCACAGGCTAGCTCTCCCTCCTCTCTCCTCTCTCCCCTGGCTGTCAGTAGCACAGGCTAGCTCTCTCTCCTCCCTCCTCCCTCCTCCCTCCTCCCTCCTCTCTCCTCTCTCCTCTCTCCTCTCTCCTCTGGCTGTCAGTAGCACAGGCTAGCTTTCTCTCCTCTCTCCTCTCTCCTCTCTCCTCTCTCCTCTCTCCCCTGGCTGTCAGTAGCACAGGCTAGCTCTCTCTCCTCTCTCCTCTCTCCTCTCTCCTTTCTCCTCTCTCCTCTCTCCTCTCTCCTCTGGCTGTCAGTAGCACATGCTAGCTCTCCCTCCTCTCTCCTCTCTCCTTTCTCCTCTCTCCTCTCTCCTCTCGCCTCTCTCCTCTCTTCTCTCTCCTCTCTCCTCTCTCCTCTCTCCTCTCTTCTCTCTCCTTTCTCCTCTCTCCTTTCTCCTCTCTCCTCTGGCTGTCAGTAGCACATGCTAGCTCTCTCTCTTCCCTTGCTGCCTGAAGCAGGAGGGAGTATGCATCATTACAGGAGACAGAAGCTATCTATCTGTATTCCAACACACTCCATTGCTTGGTTCCCTCTTCAGTTCATTGCCCTGTACTGGATCAAAACCCCACAGTTCATTGTTTAAAGATAACTATCAGAAATATTTGTATGGCGACATAATCCATTTATCTTTCCAGTGTGGGATATCTTCATATTGACAGGATGTGAGGGTAATGATTGTCACAACACCATAATCACCTCAGGAAATGTGGAGGAGACGACCAACAGCACTCAGCCTGGGAGGCACTGCTGTGTGTCATCTCACAGCCATGCAATTGGCTCTGTCAAAAGGTCAGACAAAACTACAGCACCTAAATGCAACATAATTGTCCACAAAATTGGGTGACAAAAAGGGGAGGAGAGAGAGATACCTGGGAGAAAATGCCGGAAATGAGACCACCCTCTGGATAGGCCTTCAACAAGTTGATAACACAGTATACTGTACTGTGACCTAGAATGTCACTGTAGAAATCATTTAGCCAATTAACAGATACAGTACATGTATTTACGACACACAATGAGAAACAACATTCAGATTCATGGAGCCTCTTGTAGAAAATAGGATGTAAGTGTCCCTTTAAGAGCTGATACAGAGATAATGTCTGGTCCTGGGGCAGATGGGAAAGGAACGAGAGAGAGAGAGAGAGAGAGGGAGGGGGAGAGAGAGAGAGAGAGAGAGGGAGAGAGAGAGAGAGAGAGAGAGAGAGAGAGAGAGAGGGAGAGAGAGAGAGAGAGAGAGAGAGAGAGAGGAATTTGCCTGAGAGGAGAGTGAGAGAAGGTATGTGAGAGTGCCTGTCACACTGAGGCTCCTGTGTGCTATTCCTTGGTTGGATTCCAATCCAATAACTTACTCCCTTCCCTCTGTCCTTGTTGACTCTCCTTTCGGATAGGAAAGGACAGGACTACATCTAATAAGAATGATGGTGAATCTGTAGCTCTACCAACCCTTCTAGTAGATCAGGTTCTGGTCTGGCCGTACTGCATACATCTCTATCGAATCAGTGAGGGGGAGTGAACAAGGCCAGAGGAAAGGTAGCCAGGTCAGTGAATTGGAATCCACCCCAGGGCTCCACAGAGATGGGCTCAGCCTCACCAGAGGGGCCTGACCTGGGGGAATTCCTCTCCACTGCTCCCCGGGTGGGAAGATTTACTGGAGGATCACAGGTCACCACCTTGGCAACAGGACCTCTGACCAATGGGAGGCCAGCTGGATATGATGAGTTTCCTCGTTAACTGCCATTTTGACAGTGTGCAATTCCAGTGGCATCTGTGGCATGTTAGACTTTTTACGCCACGAATGTTGTTTTCTGCTCTTCAAATGCACTGTATTGACCCCTCACAATTGACATATTTACAAATTATTTACAGACAATAGCAGATTACTTCAGATGAGTTGTCTTAGTAGTGCTGATATGATCAGCATTTTCGGTATAGATTCAGTTACATACATGTTGATATAGAATTGGGAGTGGTATGGAATTCATGTCCTCTCTTGCAAAGGGAGAAACATTTAGCAATATAGAACACTACGATAATTCAACCAAACACATCAATCAAATAAACCCCTCATGAACGTTGCAATTGTTCATGGGAAAACTTTGGTGGGTACATTTAGAGTGTAATTTATGCTGTGGTATCATGAGGTTGAACATGAACATTCAACTGCTATATTTATAGATTGACACACTCATTAATTCTCCACATAAAACATAACAATGATGATTATGATGTTGATGATGATGATGATGATGATGATGATGATGATGATAACACACACTGTACAGTACTGTACATCGTCTGATCATTAAGCAGAGTGATACTGTGGCTACAGACTTAACACACACATCGACACATAATATTCCATGTTCAGTAAATTAGGCGAAACAATCCTTCTTCCAGCTAACTGGTGAAAATTTCGCATTTCAGAATGTTAATTTGCAAGATGCAACAGGTACAGTGGTGCTTTCATGACTGTCTGCATACCAGGGTGACCGCAGCCTAACGATGACTCTCTTCATCTCTTCCCCTCTGGCTCCAAGATGAAACCCTGTGTACTCCTTCCAAAGATCTACACGGCTATGGGATGTGTGGATTTGTTTATGTTTACCCCTAAAGCCATGCCTTTTTTTATGACACTTGACAAAATGTTCAATTTATGGGAGTGAGTGAACACTGAGTTCTGCAAACGCCTCTTTCTAGAAAGATTCTCTCTGTTCTATCTCGAGATGTGGGTAAAATGGCCGCCGTGCAGCTCATCACACCTGAGTCAGATTCATTAGCAGACATTACAGGCACACGTAAACACGTAAAATTCCCAGTGGTTTGTGCACTCCTCTCTGCTATTCGAGAGTTTACTGCTGTGTGTGTGTGAGCGATCGACGCCTCTGTGTTTATCCGCAGTAAATCCTAATGTACCGTTGCAATGAGCACTGCTCTGTTCTCTGACTGACAGGTTATTCAATAGCCTTATTCATAAGCACAAATAGCAATCAGCATAAATCTTGTCATTCACTGCCACCATTTTATGTGATACGCTTGAGGAAGTATTATTCTAAAGACAGGCTGGTTCGTTGTTATTTCTGTCTAATTGTATAACTTGTCACTGATGCTCACTCTTATGATTCACATACAACACGCCCAGATAATGGTCTTGTTTGAGAGGGAAATTTCCCTACCTCTTCACATTATCCTATCTCACTAATAGCCTAAGGAACTATACAGGCGCCCGTCTACACACACACACACACACACACACAAAAACGTTGAGACCTCAGTTTAGAAAACAAAAAACGTGACAGTCAACGATTTTTCAACCTGAGAGACGGAGCTTGTGGAGACCCCGATCAGTGCGTAGGTAAGATGGAAGGTCTGTTCTGAGGCCTGTCACAACCTCGCCAGCCTGGCATGAGTCAAGAACAACACATGGAAGCCTGAAGACTTAGATGGAATTAGAAGACTTATGATTTCTGTTAAATGCTTATGACATGACGCCTACACATCAAGACTGACTTTGTAAGGATAGACAGCGTACTGTATATTAAGCAATGTGCTACAATAGTGTATGTTGTGCTTACTGGGTGTGCCGCTTGTGTTTCTTCTACATTTGAACATGCTGTAGTGATATACTATACAGTATGTAGGGGCTGATAATCGAGGTGGAGAAACAAACAACCCCTTACCTCACTGTCAGCAGAATATTCTGGCTGGAAGGTCTAACAGTGACATTGGCCTGGGAATGGAGGGAGTGACTACAGCTGAACCACACACTTTACTTTCACAAATCCCCCCTCCCCCCGATCTCTATCTCTTTTTTTTGTTTGTTTAAATATGTTTTTAGGGCATTTCTGCTTTATTGGGATAGAGATTGACAGGAAGGGTGGGAGAGAGAGGAGGGGTGACATGCAAGACGTGTCGAGGGTCGGAATCGAACCAGGAACCTTGCGATTATGTGGTATGCGCATTAGTCTGCTATGCTACAAAGCACCCCCCAATCTCTCTCTCTCTCTCTCTTTCCCCCCCTTGAAGAGCATTCCTTAACAGGTGCACGTTATCCCACAACCTCAGCATGAAGGCAGTTTTAGCCAATTATAGGCCTGCTGTATTTTCACCAAGCGACAGATGATATATAAGAGTGTGAAGCCACCAAGAGTGGAAGCTGCCTGTTAGAAGAAGATGACGACCGTCTCACCTCTGCCAGTGTTGCTGCTCTGCTGTCTGTCTGGGGCACAAGTTCAGTACAGTACCAATGATGTCATTCCTCAGGCTCCCTATGTAAAAGGTGAGAGTAGGGTGGATGCGGTGCAGATTGAGAGGCCCAGAACTGAGGCCGAAGGCGATGCTGGTGCCGGGCTAACAGAACAGACAGAGGTCTGGGCGGAGCTGAGGGCACTGAGAGACATGGTGGTGGAGCAGAGGGTCGAGCTCAGACAAATGGCGGCCAGGGTGACAGCTGCTGAAAGCCATGTGGAGGAGCTGCAGACGGAGAATGCAGGTGACATGAGAAAATAGAGACAATCATCGTTAAATTAGGATTTATCCATAACGCAAGTAACAGTAAGTCAATACCTTATCATTTTAGCCCAAGCAGTTGAGCTTACAATCATGGAGGCCAGGGTGACAGATGCTGAAAGCCATGTGGAGGAGCTGCAGACGGAGAATGCAGGTGACATGAGAAAATAGAGACAATCATCGTTAAATTAGGATTTATCCATAACGCTAGTAACAGCAAGTTAATATCTTATCATTTTAGCCCAAGCAGTTGAGCTTACAATCATGGAGGCCAGGGTGACAGATGCTGAAAGCCATGTGGAGGAGCTGCAGACGGAGAATGCAGGTGACATGAGAAAATAGAGACAATCATCGTTAAATTAGGATTTATCCATAACGCTAGTAACAGTAAGTCAATACCTTATCATTTTAGCCCAAGCAGTTGAGCTTACAATCATGGAGGCCAGGGTGACAGATGCTGAAAGCCATGTGGAGGAGCTGCAGACGGAGAATGCAGGTGACATGAGAAAATAGAGACAATCATCGTTAAATTAGGATTTATCCATAACGCTAGTAACAGCAAGTCAATACCATATCATTTTAGCCCAAGCAGTTGAGCTTACAATCATGGAGGCCAGGGTGACAGCTGCTGAAAGCCATGTGGAGGAGCTGCAGACGGAGAATGCAGGTAAACAATGGAAATCAAATAACTACTGCTGCCTCTGACGTAATATTGCATAGAGATGCAATAGAATAAACTTATGATGTTTGACTTCGACTTTAAACCCTCTTAGAGTTTGGAGAGAGATGATATTTCTAAGAGATTCTTTTTTTATTAATATTAATAGTTTTTTTATTTTTTTATTTGTCTGGTTGTTGTACAGCGCATTGGGTTCAACAAATGCACTTTATAAACCCAATCCATTATTATTATTATTATTATTATTATTGTTATTATCATTATCATTGTCATTGTCATTATCATTATCATTATCATTATCATTATCATTATTATTATTATTATTATTATTATTATTATTATTATTATTATAAGCTTGATGCATTCTACAGTCTGTCATTTCAGTTCAAGCTGTCAAACTGGAAATCACCTGGTTCAAGGTGAGCGCTGTGGAAGCCAGGTTGGCAGGCAGTGAGGGCCACGTGGAGGACCTTGAGAGAGAACAGACAGGTAAGAGGACATTCAGGATGAGGGAGGGGGAGACATGGACAGTGCAGGAAGCAAAAAAAAAACATTTAAAATACATTAAAATAAATACATTTCAGCACAATCGATGGAACTAGGAGATCTTGCCGTGAGGTTGAATGTCACAGAGAATCAGGTGGCTGAACAGAAGACGTTGGTGATGAATCTGGGATCAACAGTGGAAGCCCTTCAAAGCCTTAATGATGGTAACTGATAATCAGAATAACAAGTGTTTGTGAATGGTGAGTATGTGAAAGAGAGATAGTAAATGATGTGTGTGTGTGTGTGTGTGTGTGTGTGTGTGTGTGTGTGTGTGTGTGTGTTTTGTTAAAATTCTCTGATTCATGTGTGATGTGTGGAGTCAAGAGATGAGATTAGATCACCAGTGTTTTTCATTCATTGAATACAACGTGTGCACAAGGGAGAGATAGGGTTAGGGTTAGGGTTAGGGTTAGGGTTAGGGTTAGGGATAGGGTTAGGGGTTAGGGGTTAGGGTTAGGGTTAGGGTTAGGGTTAGGGTTAGGGGTTAGGGTTAGGGTTAGGGGTTAGGGTTAGGGTTAGGGTTAGGGGTTAGGGTTAGGGTTAGGGTTAGGGTTAGCAAACTAAATGACTTTACTCAC
>NC_139662.1:20609505-20617005 GCF_951799395.1 Argentina silus
TCTCATACGCACACACAGCGCTGCTGCGAGCCAGCGGTATCCATGGAAACCAGGCCTTGTACCGTGGCCAGAGCCTGAAGATGCATATCTCCTTAGAATCCTGAAAACACCTGATTGTACTCAGATTCAAATGCACGGTGCCGAACCAGACAGAGAGAGGCTGTTCAGTTGAAATACGTACGGGAATGCCTCTCCCTCTTGTCCCAGGTTACGAGGCGTATGAAATTCTGTTCTGAGACCAATAAAGTGAAAAACAAGTACTACTCAGTTGTATAAATGTGCTTACAATTATTTATTGTCCTCTTGGTGTTGTATAATGAGACTGTTGTCAAAACAATAACACTTTCTAAATATTGGATCAAGAGTTATAATCATTGGTTCAAACATTCCAGTTTCTACATATTAAGATTGTGTCATTTTAGCAAAACCATGATGATAACCATGTGTACATATTACAATCTAATCCTAATCTGATCCTGTTACTGTGAGTGAATTATGTCCTTGAATCTACACAGGGTCCTCAGTGATCCTTGGCACTAAAGCAGGTACCTAATCTGGGAAATATCATACGGTCTTGAGGACTGTGTTGTGCAACCCTCTACGCACATCTGACTTGCGTCTATGTCTCCGTAGCGCACAGCGCTAACACGTTCCTATTTACTTTGGCTTTGTGCTTATCGGCCTCGGTGATATTTGTGTTATGAGAGACATAGTTCTGGGTGGCCTCAAGGGTCTTTGTGCGTCGATGCTTCGATGCTTCGATACAACTGTGCCCATCTGAGTGAGTTTTGGTCAGACTTTGAAGTTGCGTTTCAGATAATGCGTTGTTTGTTATCTTATGGCGATGCCACCTTTTCATTTCAAATGGCGTGAGGTGACGTACAGCGGCGGCGTAAATGCAGGGATGGCGCTGTGGAATGGCTGAATGTTTTCTTGACCCCAAAAGCGCAGGGAACGTTAACCTTTCACACAGGAAGTCGGGTCTGGTTGATGACATATCACCGCTATCGATCATGTTAGAAACGCCTCTCTTAGCTTTGCTTGTTGCGTTATGTCGCAATCACACAGAAGCCTCTCTTCCCTCTCAACGCAATGTTTTGTTGTATATATCTTCCCTCTCAATTCTTAGTTAACGTAAATCTGTGTGTGTTTTGTGTTTCTGCAACAGCAGCAGAGCCAGCTAGCACCAGGCCCTCCCTTCGGAATGATCTCTACCTGCAGGGCTATGTTTTTTCTTCTATCCTGCCTCATTGACTTTAATATGGGCTTCCTCTATAGGTTTGTCTCCAGACTTGTTCCCACAAGAGCAGATGACTCAAAACGTTTTACATGGTGCATCATCTGACTGAAGAGTAGCTTAGGCTGTGAAACAGCTTGATTTGTGTTGTCCTAAAAGCCCCATATCAAACAATGGACTAAATGTCACTAACCGCAAATGAGTCTCCTCAGAGCATGTTCTCAACCACTTAGTTTGTGTCAGGAATGCTGTGTGTTCCACTCATCCATACCGTGGAGAGAGAAAGACCGAGCTCTCCCTGCTGTCCCTCTCCTCAGAGTCAGAGGACACCCATGTTGTGTGTCACAATACTTTTAAATGACCTCCCAGTTTCCTCGTTTCGTATCCTGATTTGTGGGGACGGGATAGTGAAAGCAATATGATAAGCCATATTGCTTTCACCTGTCCACTGTATTCCAAGATCACTTTAATGAATTATAGGGCTATTGGGTCTTAGTCCTCCAGTAATACCTGGCATATCTTCTCTCAGCTGGTGTCAGGCATTCCAGAGAGACTCCTTGTCTCTCTCACAGCTGTAAGTAACAAACGGGTTGTGGAATGCATGCTGTCTGTTCTGCTGGAAGTGGATTTAGGGGTAATAAATGTCCTCTAGGTGAGCAATGGGCAGAGTTGTATAATGATGAAGAGTTAGGGCTTGTCTTTGGAGAAACAATGTCGCTGAAGTAATGAGCTGGCTTCAAGTGTTTGTTATTTTAAAAGGCATTTTTCCTCTTGGAAGTGTAATCGTCTTCAGACGGCAAACTGTGCTGGAGCATGTTGGTCTCACAGAAAAATGAAGTGAGGAAAATTGGCCTGTCATTGGAATTTTATATAACAATATTACAAAAAAATACCACGTTTACCACAATATTGCATGCTGTTCAATTTGGATTAAGGTATTATTTGATATCATGTTCCTGGAAAAACGTCTTAGCAGATTACTAGCTCCTGCTAAGTAAACATTATGAAATTAATAGAATAGGATTGCGTGCACTGTACAGCTAGCTTTGAATCATCTCCTCTTGATAGTGTTTTACAACACAAGCACAGGCAGGTATGACCACATACTGCGCAGTTTTGACACGCAGATGGTAGTCATTGGTATTTTATGAGGAGAGGATAAACAACGATAAACAAACAAAACAGTTTACCACAGTGAAATCGGCAGTTGTGAACATAACCGTAACAGCCAAACCCCAACACCACCATCTTCTCCTCTGCCACAGGGTGTCTGGGCCACTTATCACCCACATAAAACGGAGAGCAGTATACACAAGCCTAGCTAAGGCCCGAGGCTAGCTAAAACCAGGCTAATCAAATGAGGAAGATATATAGACAAAGCTGCTTTAGAGGGGAGAGGGGGGGGGGGGGGGGATTTGTGTGAATACTGTCACTTGATTGGTTGATTATAGTATGCAGCACACTGTAGACGTGTTTGTTTTGCTGTAAAAAGGCATCAAGTGCCAAAGAAAGAGCTCACATGACGTGTGACACGTATGACAGCTTGTTTAGCTAAGCCAGAGAAGTCATTGGGCTGTGATGGACGTGATGACTCTGTTGTCTTTGCTCTACCCTAAGCACCTGGAAACCTGATCCTAAATCATTCTGCTGCGAGGTGTTAATATAAATGGATTAACCTGCCACCAAGGCAGTCAATGTGATTTTATTTTCCTCCCCGTGAAATTATTATTCTCTGTGCAAATAAAGTGATGCAGGTCGTCGCAGCGCGCTGAAGGAATGCAACACTCTCACATTCTCTTGAATTAAACACATTAATCTAAACAGTGTCTAAACAGAAAGAAAGTACCAGCTACCCTGGTCCCTCATAAGGCACATCTGAGTGTGAATGTACTGCAGCAACATTCAGCCAATCAGATCCATCCTCGCGTGGATGAAGCCGGTGTGTGACCCACTCTGACGGAGTCACTGTCACGGTTGGCAGGATGACGTGTTTAAAGTGTTAAAAGATCTGTTGATACCACAGCAGCTGGCTGGCTACCGGTTGTGAGCTCCTGACAAATTTTACTCTCACCTGACTGTCTCAGAATCCCACACAACCTCTGGTCGGCGTTAAAGGCACAGTCTGCTGCTGTGAAGTAGCGGTCACACATCAACAGAAAATCAATCAACAATTGGTTCATGTTTTGCCGCCCAGAGAAAGATGGGTTTCCTCTCTGGTGTTGGAAGTCAGCAGGTCTTCACTTTTATTTCCCTGCTGTTTGTTACACTACGTGTGTGTGTGTGTGTGTGTGTGTGTGTGTGTGTGTGTGTGTGTGTGTGTGTGTGTGTGTGTGTGTGTGTGTGTGTGTGTGTGCGTGCGCGTGCGCGTGCGCGTGCGTGTGCGCGTGCGTGTGTGTGTGGGTGTGTGTGTGTGTGTGTGTGTGTGTGTGTGTGCGCGTGACTCCCATTTCAAGGCTTGATGCTGTTTGGCAAGTCGGTAAGGTTTTATTGTGGCTGTCACTTCCATGTCTTTTGTTGCAACTGTGCTTCATCTCCATCACACAGAGGCTGACAGGTGTTTTACTGCCAGGCCATAAAATAATCAAGATGTTTGTAGCAATCAACTGATGAATGCTGCTATCTCGACAGAAAGGTATGTTCCTTCACATACCGTAATAGGGAGCTCCTCACTGTTTCTATTGTCTGTCTGCTTGTCTGTCTGTCTTTCTGTCTCTCCTTCTCTCTCTTTCTCCCTCTCTTTTTCTCTCTCTCTCCCTCTCTTTCTCTGTCTTTCTGTCTGTCTCTCTCTCTCTCTCCCTCTCTTTCTCTCTCTCTCTTTCTGTCTCTCTCTCTTTCTCCCTCTCTCTCTCTCTCTCTCTCTCTTTCTTTCTCTCTCTCTTTCTCTCTGTCTCAGATATGACCAAAAGGCCTGGAGGGGCTGAAGCCATTTTTCATGTAATTACAGCAAACCTGCCTGACTGGCTTTGAGACGGGTTGTGAAAGGAGGGACCTTGACTTTCAACCACAGTACAGTACATCCAGTCAGCCACGATCCACTTCACAGAGATTCACTTCTACATTTCTTCTTTTCGGATGGGTTGGAACATCTGAGTTCACTAGTCAAGTCCAATGACTCTTCCAGTGTGTTAAACATGCACTTGCAAATATACACTGTGTGTCTCGGTCATAACTTGCTGTTGCTGTCCTCTTTTCACAGTGTAACATTGTGCTGTAACATGAGTTGTTTTGTACGGGGTGGAGTGTAGCATATGGACAGACATAGTGGATTCACCTGTTCAAGCGTTTTTGTTCAAATGACAGTTTATCGGATTAAGCGTCCACGGCCGATTTCTATTCAATTAATTTCACCATTCAGACAAGCAGTAGGCTGGGGCCTCCGTTTAAATCTTGAAACTTCACATTTAGAAACCACACCCCACTCTGGTGTGTCTTTATATCCAGGGTAATTCATCAGAGCTGTTCACCTTTATTTGACTGATGAGGCTTAATGGGCATGTACTTTCCAGACCTCACATGGTATAAGGAACTGTTTTTACTTTGTTTTTCACCGTCTCCTACACACCTACCTCCTCTTAAGTTCCTCTTACAGTTTCTCTCGATAGTTTAAGCCATTCGTATGAAACTGGAGTTCACATGCCCACCATAATAACATACACGAGCACAACAGTAACATTTTTAGCAACACAGTTAGTCATTTCTCATTGCTTTCACACAAAATGCAGATGTTAAGGACCTTTTTGCAACACAACTGTCTACATAAGGCACACAAATCAATTGAGTACGTGTTGACGAACACACACAGCATACAGCCATTACAGTAAATCTTTACTCCATACATACTGTACATCGACTCTCATTGCTCAACAGTTGCAATCAGTAATGCAATTTGTTGTTTTAGCTTCTTTCTGAATATTTTAGATTAATGTGATTTATGTTCATATTTGTAAGCGTTCACATTCCCTGTAACAGAAGCAGAACTACCACAAATAGAAAGTCCAAAGTGTTTCTGCTGAGTGAAATTCATACTGTGATTTTTTTCACCTTTGTTTTCAATTGAAGGTTGGCCAACCTGCACAATGCATAATGGTGGTTATAATTACAATTATGATTACAATTTAGTCATTATGATATGAATGGTGGAATGATTTTTAGATGGCAAATTATACTGCTTTGATGCACTGATTGCTTTTGTGACATTTGTTTGCATTTTGCAAAATAAATGTGGCGTTTTGGAAAACGTGTTAACTGTTTCGAGGAACGTGTTCACTGTTTAGGGGAACGTGTTCACTGTTTAGGGGAACGTGTTCACTGTTTAGAAAAATGAAATGCTGTTTGAAGAAATGTGCTCAAGCAATCGAGGAACTGTAACGCTGATCCTATCCTCAGATCTACAACATCCTTTCTGCACATACATGTGTTCATGATAGTGGAATTCTTCCACTGACATTGTGCAGACGTATAGTATATGTCATCACATGACCCAACACTGACAACTGCAGACTGTACAGAAGGACATTAGCTGAATGGAATTCCCCCCAGGACAGATCAGTGCTGTCTGTAGATATGGTATTCAGGGTGTAAAGCATGTCTGCCATGTCTGCAGTCACAGAAGAGGCATTTCTGAGGTAATATTTGTCTTTTCTCAAGAGTTACCTGTAGTCTCGTCCTGTCATTTTAATGTTGGAGACCCTGTCACAACCTAACTTATGATTAAACCGAATCATTAGTGAGCTGTACCGTATTCACGTTGTAGCCTCGTACATCAGGGGAGGAGGTAGAAATCGGAGGACGGGCTCATTGTAATGCATGCAATGGTATTAAACACACACACACACACGTTTGATACCATTCCTCATTCCATTCCATGCAATACAATGAGCCCGTCCTCCGATTTCTACCTCCACTAGCCTCCACTGTCGTACACATTCTGTTTGTGATCAACATAGACCTTCTGTCTGAGGCAGTCGTCATATGTTGAAATAGGAGCTCATCAATTCAACACGATACAGACAACTCTTCTACATTTCCAGGAAAAGTTCTTTACCAGCAGCAAAAGTAGATTGTGTCATACTTGTCACTAACCCTAGGGGGCGACTCTTCCTTGATATTCTCCCTGTCACACAATCTGCACTCTCTCTCTCTCTCTCACACACACACACACACACACACACACACACACACACACACACACACACACACACACACACACACAGCAGAGTGAGCTGAACACATTATCCAACCATGTTTACATCAAGATTAAGATACTGTGAAAGTCTACTAGATCTGATCCACACCACTTTCTTCAATGGGGATGTCTTTCCAGGTCTATTTGCCTTGTGCTTTCCCTTACACTTCAGATAAAAAGATACATTCAAGGGCTTGGATTAGGCTCCAAGTGGCCAGTCTTTCTCTCTGTTCCAGCATCACAATGATAAGCCGAAAAACTCCGAATTTGGCGGCGCAAGACATGAAATGAGAGGGATTTTCCTGTGACGACTAGTGACTCATTCAGACCTTTATGATTAATCTTTCAGGAAGCACTCTGCTGTGTCTGTGTACAGAGAGGTGGAGGAGTGTATTCACCTCAAGGTGTTTGTGAATGCCTTTAACCTAAACTGATCTTCTGAGGTTTGCCCTGAAGCACAACCAGGGGCAAAGGAGTGGAGAACCCTATACCTTTGGTGTGCTCCTCTAAAACCTGGAATAAAACAATTATATAAGGTGAGTGCATGTAAGACACTGGTTGTTAGGTAAAGCACACCCTGAGCAAAATCACTTAATAGGTCTGGGCTTAGAAACATTAAGTATTTAGTACCCTAGCAACAACTTCAAATGACAATTTCCCTACCTATAAACATATATTTTCACTAATCATATTCAGTCATTCTTTGTTATGGCTGAGTACACTATGTACAAAATGATCACTGGGGGAGATTATTTTACATACTCACTGAATCTCTATTTAGGAAGTTCACTATTGTTGATGACTCAACAAAACAACATTGTTATTATTTCAGATGCTGTTATTGTGTCATCATGACCCATCTGCCATGTCAGACGGGGAGAACACAAAGGTTATTAAAGTTCTCCCACCCCCTTTAACTTTGCTGGCACGCGGTGTCCATGATTACATTAAGGTTGCATGCAGTCTCCCTGGAAATGGACTACAGTAGAGTTGTTTGAAGTCTTAACTTGTCTCCTACTCCTGCCTTTGATGGGCTGCCACCTGCAGCAAGCTTCCACCTGTTAAGGGTGACAGCAGT